>NC_134403.1:221157841-221310341 GCF_038048845.1 Mixophyes fleayi | reverse complement strand
TGGGACCTCTTGCGTGTCCTGGCGGGCTGGTGTAAAAGGTACTTAATGATGATTATGACCACCAGCTACACTACCTAAATAATTAGGGTTGTGGCTATATTATATGACATTTCCACTTGAACTATAGCATGAAAGGAGATTCCCATTTATTTATTTTTTTAAAGAATGAACAAACCACAGATTTGGAGGTATTTGTATTTAATCAGATATTATATTGAAAATGAAGCTTTATTAATAAATGACAAGACACTCTTGTGTATATGACACTTTATATCATTACTATATTTTGTACAAACAGGGTACCACTAACACTGTCAAACTGCATTTGTATAATATTATTTGGCATAATTAATGAGGATGAAAATGCCGGGGGAAGTGTAGAGAAAAACAGCAGTCATTTTTAAATGAGATTTAGTAAATTTAAGGCACAGTGGTACAAATGCCAGAAATAGCAGGAAAGCTATAAGTCATAGACAGTGTCAGACTGGTCCCACTGCCTGACTGTTCCACCTCCTTTCCCTAGATATTTTGTTATAAAAAAAATGTTAATATACACGGAAACATATTTCATACAAGTTACGGTATATACTACTTTCCTATAATTATATATTCATTATTACTTTGTCATATCAAGGTTGACAACATTTGAATACAGTTTCAACTGACGTTATTGCTGGGCAGGTGGATATATGCACATCACAGCTAATGGCATAAATTGATATAGGATACAAAAGCTGACAACATACTTAGGAGTCTTGAGCGCCCGGATGCTAGGTCTGACTAGAGGGGCCGCGTGGAGTGCCTGGGTGTAGCACCGCTGTTCCCCTTCATCGGTCCTGCGACCTGAAGACCCGGCGCCTGATTTCCTGTGTGTGTCTGTGGGCTGGTCCCGATACCCAGCGAGCCCTCTGCTACCTACATTTCAGCACAGCCACAGTATCCATCGGCTTCATTTGAGTGCCCATCAGTCTGTGTGGGTCCTCCTCTGTTTCTGGTGTGTGCGCGGCAAGTTGGGCGGTAAGGGTGCACAGCTTACCGTCCCTTCCCTCCCTTCACTCCTTTTAACAAGCACAGCTGCCAGCTACTTTCCATATACCCGGGAGGTGGGGGCACTGCCTCCAGACGGATGCCATTTTGGACATTACCTGCCACGGCTGGTGGGTGCAGATAATAGGCCTGCCTAATACCCTATCCTTCCTGGCTTATCATTGATGGAGTCTAATGTGCAAGGATCTGACTGGTGGGACATTTAACATTCCTATCTGTCAGTGATACTGGTGCGTGATGAGCTTTAAACTTTGTAGGGGATCTATAATGGTTCTCAGTTTTTTGTACACGCTGCATCCCGCCTCTTCTCTGGGCTGTCTGTTTGGACAAAATTGGTACAGCGACTATCTGAAATGCAGCAGCTGAACTGCGGTAGATATTACTGATGTGCACCCTGCTGCAGAGCTGCCTAAACATTATGGGAAAATTTAGTCAAGCAGCTTATGCGGCCAAACTGGGGTGGTACGCCCATCAGTCCATGTCTGCACCCCCTAAAGAGGGTACTCAGGCTTCAAGTCATTTGCCCGTCACTCATCCACAGGCTCCTGAAACCACTCCCTCATTGCAGCAGGTACTGTTGGCTATCGATACTAGTCAAAAGAAAGTTACTGACAGGATTTAGGAAGTGCAAGCCAACCTCTCCTTATCCATCATGACCTTCAAAAAATGCGAGATTGAGTGGGTGAGGAGGAACAACAAATTTCCTCACTGGAGGACGCCACTGCTCCTATATAAGGCAAAAAATGTCGGATCTTGAGGGACGGGTCCGGAACAACAATATGAGATTTGTGGGTCTCCCTGAAAAGGCCAAGGGATCTGACCCAGAGGCGTTCCTTGAGGGTTGGTTAATCCGAGAGTTTGGGAGAGAGGCCTACCCCCCCCAGGCAGGTTCATGGTCTCCCTCCGCAGGCACCTCCAACCGCTTCCCCTTCCTGCACCTTCACTGCAAGGATCTTACACTGCAAAGACAGATTTGCGGCTCTCAGGCTGGTACGCCAATAAGGCCCTCTCAAGTATGACAGCCATCTTGTCTCAGTTTTTATGGATTTTGCGCTGTAGGTTCAAAAGAGAAGATCTTTGTTCACTCATGTCAAAAAACGGTTGCGGGACTTACAAATACTCAACTCTATGCTTTATACAGCCAGATTTCAGGTGTCAGCTGATGGCAGACAACACTGCTTTACTGCACCTAGCGACGTCATCTGATGGCATTTCTCATATGTTTAGTATTTAAAGTTCACTAATTATTGTCTGGGTTTTTTGCTTATTGTCTACTGTGGCACTGACTCCACATAGTACATAGGGTTTTGGGGTAAGTCTTCTATAGTTTAGGGATCCAACTATACTCTAGCTGTTATGCTGTGTATACCGGGTGGGTTGTGGTGGCTTGTTGTTTTTCTTGCTTGTGTTAAAATATCAGCCATACAGCTCTATATTCTATGTTCCCATCTAATATGAATGGGAGTTCAGGGGTGCAGGTTCAACTTAATGCTTGGTAGTGGTCTTTCTAAATGTATCCAGATACGGGATTCACTAGATGCATGGTTTTTTATACTATACATGTTACTTGTTTTCTCAATGTGTCAATATTGTGACTTTTTTTACACTGCGAAGCAGAACCGATTCTGCGGGTCCTGTTTTCAGCCGGGAGTTCTTCATTCCCTGTCTCCTCCTTTTGTCACCAGCATACCCTTGTATCACTATTGCAGTAAGTAACCGCTTGCTCACCTGGAATGACAGGGTCAAGTGCTCCCTTGTGCTTTTTCACCCCAGGAAATATTCTCCTCATATTATTTGTCTAGTGGAAACAAACTTACATGGTAGCCAGGTATTGGCACTTGAAAGGCCTTGAGTGGGCTGGGTCTACCACTCTGTGCATTCTCCAAACTACAGAGGAGTCTCTCCTTATTATAAAACACGTTTTACATTAAAACACCTACAACTTGACTCCTAAGGGAGATTTGTGCTTTTACGAGCGGTGCTTGAGTCTTCCGCAACTATAATTCTTACTATTTATATTCTACCCCCATATAGTATCAAGGTGTCTGGAGAGCTCGACACCCAGCAATTTTCATATCACTCCACCACTTAAAACTCCCTCTCTCGCATATACCTCATCCTTTTGTCCTCTCAGGTTGTTGCCTTTTGTGTCCACAATTGAGTATCTGGCAAGGGGATCTCCATTCACTCCTTGTGCTAGTTGACCTAGCCGCAGATAAGAGAATGTGCTTCAGAAATTACACCCGGCTTGGCTACAGTCAATGGCTACTGGCTCAGACCTTATATGCATGTGGGAAAGCTATTTTGGTGATAACAATCACGACAATTTGGCGCTTTTATGGGATGTTTTATTAGGCCTTCCTGCGGGGCACACTCATTAAAAAGGTAGCATACACCAAGAGTTTTAACCGGGGTAGAAAGCTAGAGTTGGAACAGTACTGCAGAAATTTAGAGTCTACGGGCCTGAGTCATTAAGGAGAGCAAAGCAAAAAAATAAGGCGTAACTTTACACCTTGGGAAAATCATGTTGCATTGGAGGGCGAGGTAAATTTAAAATATCGGGACAAATTTATAGTTGGAGTAGTGCATGTTCTAGATCAACTTTAAATTTTAGTGTAATAATAAATCTATCAAGTATTTGCGTGCTACACGAAAAAGCAGCCAGTATTTTCCTTACATGCAAAATAAACTCATTTGTACCCCTTGTATTGTAACATGGTTTGTCCAGGATCAAATTTACTTCTATTTTTGCCTTGCTCTCCTTAATGATTCAGGCCCTACAAATCTTGTTCCCTGCTCACTTGATGCTAAGGTTTGGTGGCTCAGTGCGCAACGTGAATGGTCAGATTTTCTCTTTGATAAGTCTAAGCGATGGCTTTTTTTTTTTACCAGGCATTCTCAATACTCGGGGGCAGATATGGTAGCTAAATGACCTGTTTGGCTTGGGAGAAGGGAGAGGGTAGAGTGATCTTTGATCACAAAAACATGAAGCGCATTACTGGAGCGGGTATTGTAAACACCTTTTTGAACTATTATAAGACGCTGCATGAGTCCAAGGTGTCCTTTACGAAAATACAACTCACTACGTATAAACTCCATCAGACTCCCCAGGCTGACCAGTGATTCGGCTACCTTCCCGGATGCCCCCCTCACAGTTCAGCAAGTGGACCTGGAAATCACCTCCTTTCCCAACCGTAAGATCCCTGGTATAGACAGTATTCCGTTTGAGCTATTTTAAGAAATTTGGGAACGTTTTTTGGCCCTCAACTCCTTGCTAACTATACAAGATTGCTGGAGTCTGGCAATATTTCCCCATCAATGTCAGACGCCTTGATTGTAGTAGTGCCTAAGCCCGGGAAAGACCCTCTTCACCCTGACTTATACCATCCGATCTCGCTATTAGGTTCGTGTCAGCCGCCATCCTCGCACTCACTATCAGTGCCAGGGACAGACGCCTTCCTTTGCCAGCAGCTCGTCCCATTGCTAGGCAGCGGGACTCCATTCTCTTCCTCCAGGGTCTCATTGCCGTGCGCATGTGTGTCCACATGCATCTCCGTTCCCAAGTAACGGGACGCTTCTCTACACTTTCTATCGGCGGTCAACTGTTCGGGCCGCCGGTTTCACTGCCACCAAATAGGGAATGGCCTCTACTATTTAAACCTGCCCCTAACACTAGGAAGGTGCAAGAGTATGTAGGTCTTCCTATGCTCCAGCATTCCAGTCTGTTACCCTGCTCTCTGACTGACCTCCTGTATACCGACCTGGCTTTACCTGGCTCTGCTTCTGGTTCTCCCATTGGCCTGATTGATCCCGCTGTATATGGCTTGCTGACTCCGATTTGTCTTTCCCTTTGATACCATGTTTGCCAGAACGGTTTGACCTCTCCCTGCACGACCACGTCTGTTCACCATCCACTCCGCTGATAGCTATCTTAGAGGGTGGGGTACGGAATAATGATGACCATTATTCCGACAAGACTTACCCCGATGTCTACACAGCGAACGGCTCCATCTGACCATGCTCCTTCCTGACTGTTGTCACCAACGACTGCAAGGCATCGCGATGAATGCCAGATACACAAATACTTGATAGCTTATTTGTACACTGAAATTTAAAGTTTATATTTGTGTGCTACATGAAAAAACAGTCAGCATTTAACTTATGTGCAAAACAGAAAACTAGATTGCACCCCTTGCATTGTAACATGGTTTTTTCCAGGAGACTGAAATAAGATACCTCTTCATTTAAGATCCTTAATGAATCAGGCCCCTTGTTAGTATCCTGATCCTGTTCCAGTTTTTTATTCGGCTATTTTCTCTGACCTTCATTTTGGATTACGCTTTGTCCCTTGCTTCTAGTTCTGGTTTCCTGATTCCTGGCCTGCCTCTGACTATTCCTTGGATATCCCTTTTGTACCTGCTGCCCGGTTGGTTCTGACCTGGATTGATTGACTACGCTATGTCCACTCTGTTACTACGCTGGTGGCTGTATCGGAGAACCGTGACCTGCGCATCCTCTTGCAGCAAAGCCCAAATTCCCTTGCGGGGGTCCCTGGTGAACACTGGGAGTGCGTTAGACTCTGTGTCTCCTTGCTAAGCTGCACTAATACCAGCTAGTAACTTCCTCACAGATTGTGACACCTAAACTGGCCTCAACCCTCCGGTTTGAAAGCGGTGCAACGTTTTGTTGGCTTTGCCAACTACTACAGGCAATTTATCAAGCACTTTTTCCACACTGATTGCTCCCATTACGGCACTGACTCGGGGGTGGCGGAACCCAAGAAACTGGACCCCTGAAGCCATCGCTGCATTTGCCACTCTGAAGGAGGCTTTAATTTCTGCCCCTGTCCTTAATCAGCCCAACCAAGAAAAACACTTTTTTCTGGAGGTGGACGCCTCCTCAGTCGGAGTAGGGGCTGTTCTTTCGCAAGAATCTCAGGTGTTCTCCATCCTTGCATTTTTTTCTCCAGAGTCTGAACTATGGGATTGGTTACAAGGAATTGCTAGCTATTAAATCTGCGCTTGAAGAGTGGCGTCATCTTTTAGAGGGAGCTTGTCATCTAGTTACAGTTTCACAGACCATAAGAACCTTGTCTATTTTTGGGATGCTCTGTGTTTGAACCCCCAACAGGCCAGGTGGTCCTCATTTTTTGCTCACTTTGACCTTAAACTTACTTACCGTTCCGGTGCTCAGAATTCCCGGACGGATGCCTTATCTCGGTCATTTGCAGAGTGTGATCTCAATCTTACCTCGGAGCCTTCTAGCATATTTGAGCCACCTAGTATTGTAGCCATTACGAGGACTTCATCTAAGACTCCTCCTTGTCTGCTGTTCCTATCTGGAACCACATCTACACCTTAAGGCTGTTCGTTGGACCCACACCGCTAAATTTGCAGGCCATATGGGCTTTAAGAAGACCCTCTCCTTACTGTCACATTGTTACTGGTGGCCCACTCTACTTGCTGATGTGAAGGAATTTGTCGCTGCCTGTGCAATTTGTGCCCAGAATAAGGTAACCAGACCACCTCTATCTGGGTTACTCTTACCATCTGTGTAACTGTGGAAAGGTTCTAAAAAAAAAAGCTAATTTTTCCACATTGAAAGGTCTTCCTTGCGCTTCCAAACTTGCTCAAGTGTTTATCAAAGAAATTTTTCATCTCCATGGGTGTCCGCAGGAAATCATATCACGTAGTACAGTTCATCTCTCATTTCTGGAGGGCCTTCTGTAAACATCTTAGAATAGGGCTGAAATTCTCCTCCGGTTATCACCCCCAGACAAATGGCCAGACGAAGCGGATTAACCAAGATCTTGAATTACTTCTCCACTGCTTCTCCAATAATAATCAATCTGACTGGAGCAATCTACTTCCATGGCCAGAGATTTCCCACAACAACAATACCCATGCGTCATCTGGTTCCTCCCCCTTCTTTATCGTATATGGTGCCCACCCCTTATTTTTCCTCCTCCTCGACAGTTACAGTTCCTGCTGCTCATGCTATGGTTCGTAAGTTTGACAACGTATGGTCCACTACTAAAGAGAAGTTATTACATTCCTCTCTGCAGTATAAACTGTCAGCAGACCTTCATCAGAATGAAGTACCAGTTCTGCAATTTAGGGATAAGGTGTGCCTCTCCACACGTAACCTTAGATTGTAATTGGCCTCACGATTTATTGGGCCTTTTCCAGTACTGCAGGTTGTTAATTCTGTAACCTATATAATTCAACTCCCTCCCTCTCTTAAAGTGCAAGCTTCATGGACGCTCCCAGTATTTGGTCCACTGGAAAGGGTTCGGCCCTGGAGAAAGGCCCTGGGTGAATGAGGATGATCACAATGCTCCACGTTTGTTTCCCGCTTTCCGTAAAAAATGCTCTTTGCAGGGTAGGCCATCTGGAAGAGAGGGGTGGTACTGTCAGTCGCCGTCCCCGCACTCACTATCAGTGCCAGAGACAGACGCCTTCCTTTGCAGGCAGCTCGTCTCTGTTGCTAGGCAGCAGGATGCTGTCCTCTTCCTCCAGGGTCTTTCATTTTCGTGCGCATGTGTGTCTGCTCGCGTCTCCGTTTCCAAGCAACGGGCCGCTTCTCTGCACTTCCTATCGGAGGTCAGCTGTTCAGGCCGCTGGTTCTACTGCCACCAATCAGGGAATGGGCTTCACTAATTAAATCTGCCCCTAACACTAGGTAGGCGCCAGAGTATCTAGGTCTTCCTATGCTCCAGCGTTCCAGCCTGTTTCCCTGCTCTCTGACTGACCTCCAGTGGTTGTGCTTTTGGATATCCCTTTGGCCTGTTTGCTCCACCTGTATATGACCTTTGGCTTGCTAACTCCAATTTGCCTTTCCCTTTGATACCACGTTTGCCAGACCAGTTTGACCTCTGCCTGCACGACCACATCTGTTTACCATCCACTCCGATGATAGCTAACTTGGAGGGCCGCGACTTGCACGTCCCTTGCAAACTCCAAACTCCCTTGCTGGGGCTCCCTGGTTAAGACCGGGGGTGTGTTTAGACTCTGTACCTCCTAGCTTAGCAGCACAAATATCAGCAAGTGGCCTTCAGTCCCTGCGTCTCGTGACAGTTCAGTTGTTAAGATGCTTGCGAAGATACTGGCTACCTGGCTTAACTCAGTTATTAGTCAGATTGTCCACCCAGACCAGACGAGGTTCATGCCTGGCAAGTCCAGTGTCCCCAACCTGCGTCGCTTATTTATGCATCTACAGAAGGCCCATGTTGCTGAGCTGGGATCTACCTTTGGGAGGTACTGTGGAGATTTGGCTTTGGCCCTACTTTCATTCAATGGCTACGGCTATTGTACCTCACACCTGCACCGTGGGTGTCTGTTAATGGTTACAGATCAGCCCCATTTGGTCTGGGGAGGGACACCTGTCAGGGATGTCCACACTCCCCTGCCTTATTCACGTTGGCTATCGAGCCACTGGCCTGCTTCATGCACACCCATGCTGGTATACGTGGCCTTCCTGCTGGAACCCTCTACAGCATAGAGCCCCCCCTCCCCCTTGTACACTTGGTTCGGCTCTTCTGCTCGCCTCATCACACTAATGATTGACGCATCAACAAAAGGTATTAATCTTCTGTAATGATGATATTTCCCATCATCCGTTGTCCCTGACACTGAATCTTTGCACCTGCACACGTGTATTCACTCGTGCTACCTGAATCGACTATTCTGCTATCACTGCTGTTGCAGCTGTTTATTTTGATTGTTTTATTTATATGTTCTGTCTTGTTTTTTTGGAAAATCACTATAAAAACTACTTGATTAAAAAAAAAAAAAAAACTAACGTAGACATAAGAAAGTATGCACTTTTATCAGATAATTTCTGGTCAAATTACGCAAAGATGTTAAAACAAATTTCCAACAAGGAAGGATATAATGATGTAAACCCAATATTTACCACCAGATCCTGATCCAGAATAAACATCATCAGTATCCTCCTCATCAATGAAGTCATCATCTCCAGAGCTTTCCAGATCAAATGGTTTCTCATCTTCAAATTCCTTGCGCCATCGCTGGGCCTATCAAAGAAAGAGGAATAGGATGACAACTGTGCAATCCAAAATGTTAAATTCTTACATACACTTATAGAACCAAAATGTGCTAAAACATGCCCCAGAGGTTATCTAGAAGTCACTGAATCTTGTCTCTAATTATTGAAACCATTTTGAAAAACTATTGAATCTGCATGGTTTGAGGGCTTCAAACTTGTTTGTGGTATAATAGTGACCAGGTTTGACTGCCAGGGTTTGAAGTTAGTCTTTGCAGTTAAAACAAAAGATGTGTAAATAAACTATAAAATATTGTCTGTTCCCGTTTATATTGCTAAATTCTTTACATTTGAACAATAAATATTTTTGTACAGTTTGAGTTTAAAGTCTGCATATAAAACCATTAAACAATATATATATATATATATATATATATATATATATATATATATATATTATACATATGTAGCCATTTAAGCCTGAACAAGAGAAAACAAGATAAAACGCTTATCATTGGTTGGTGATAAAAAAGAAGTCCTAGAGACTCTTTACTTTGATGACGTGGGACTGGAGGGAGGAACAAAATGATAGGTGGAACTGTGCACAGAACACTTATGGACAAATGATACTGGCAAAACTTGCATAATTATACGTCCAAATGCAGAACGAGTTGAAAATTTTCGCTGAACAGTTTTTAATAATTTGCTCATCTCTCTCTACTAGTACTCCCTGAGCATCCTGTACTAAACTAAGGAGGCTCTTTAAAAACAACTTTTTCTTCCAGTCATAATTTAGCGGTTTACCTTGATATATTGTTTACATTGACTTTAGGCCATCTTCAACATGTACATACTGTGGTAATCTCAAATGAATAACCCTGATTTACCACAGATACTTCTCATCACCGTAGCACCCAACTGTCCAAATTGAGACGGGGCAGTTACGGTTTGAGGACTCTGTATCGCCATTGTCATCGGAACAGCTTTGTCCCTCAGGTTTGGAAATATCACCAGTTCACCGCTGCTATCCATTGCAGAGCAGCAGTGAATGGGTGCTGTGCTCACCTGTCACTGGTGTGTGCGGCAATGAGTGGTTAATTGGAGGGAAGGGAAGGGGGAAAAGGGGCAGCCTACTACTTCAAAAGCAATAGGCATGTCCCTGGAGTGTGACCACTACCCCATTATAATGTAGCCATGCCCCATCGTGATTTGACCACACACTCCAGCCCTGATTCCCGACGCTCCAAAGTTGAGAGGTATGCATCACGCTCATCTTTTAACAATGAATTGTGATATACATATCACTTTGCAATAAGCCCTGCCTATAACCAAATAACAAAATATGAATTAATGCTCAGTAATGCAACAGCTGGTATAAATGCCATACATGCACTGTATCATACTGTCACAACGCCCAGGTTATTCACTGCATACACAGAATACTAAAGGGTCATTCTCTTATGTACAAAATGCAATGTATTAATAATAATGATCTACTGTGATTCTATCTTTCCAGACACGATTATTCTAGATAATGTTATATTAAACCCCAACTATCTGCTTGCACAGCATCCAGGTATTATTCAGAAAATACTCTACATGCACAATAACATGTAATAAACTGTTAAATCTACATCTTCATTTATAACTGATTGCACTTTCAGAAGAAATGTGCAGGCCAGGTACGGGGTTAGAGGATGTTCATTAGAAAATTGAAATTATGAGTTTACAAATAGAAATGTGTTACAACCAATGCCCTAGTTTCTGTGTTTCTCATTCTGTCTCCTTATTCCTTTTCTCAGTTTCACTCCCCTACTATGCTGTTTGTCTTCACTCTGCCCTTTTTTATGCTGATTACTTCAAAAGTGCATCAATAGCACGTGTGTCTCCGATGGCCTTTTCAAATGTTTTTCAAATGCATTATCCAGGACGCCAGCCCTACTCAAAGCATCAATAGTGCATTAATATGCATTTGCACTTTCAATTAGCTTAACACAACTCCATTCTTTGAAATGGAGTCTTGCTCAATGCATGCAAAACACACAACTAAGCAGCTCACATCAAAATGGATTACACACAGATATCACTGAAAATGGTTACATCAGGAATTGAGTGTAAAACTGACCCAGAGCTACATACTGTTGATATGTGAAAGCAACAGTGGTATATTTAATAGATTGTGGAAACTTTTTAGTTCTGAATTCTCAAGGAATGTTGTGCAGAGATGTCATCTCTAGTAATGGCTAAACAAGCCATGTTGGTGCCTCAATGGGAAGGAGTCTGCAAAGCCTGTTGGGCAGGAGCCCACGAGTACTACACCTGTGACTACACCTTTGGCCTCTGCACTATATAGCGAATGCCAGTGGCTTACACTATGTAGCCATCGCTAGTAAGCTATGCACTGTATAGTGGTCACCGCTAGAAAGATCCACAGTTGGCTTTTCAATGTATAGTTTCCACCAGAATGTTGGCAGTATTACATATCGGTTACTAGAATCGTTTCTGCATTTGATTTTGGTCATTGGAATGGGCTCTACATCATATAATGGTAAGTCTGGGCTGCACTTTATTTTATTATAGCTCTTTGAAATATATATTCCTCATAAATGCCTCTGGCTGTGTAAAACCATTCCCACTTTAGTCATGCCACAAACACAACTGTTTTGCCAACACTCTCTTTGATTTTAAATCTCCCAGGCTGATATCTATTGTTATAGATAAGGCCCCTATTTATAATAGGGAGAAAATCCCTATCTCTGGGAAAACAGGTGTTTTTACTGGACATAGAGCTTCTCCCAGTTGGGGAAGTTTATAGTCAGTATCGCCGGTGATAGCCCTTCGCGGGTTACCTATGGGGAAACCTATTAACTGAGGAGAGCACAGCTGTCGCTATTACCATCTCATGACTGCAATATCAGAGGTTCCTTACAAGAAAAAGTGCTTCATTATTTAAATTAAGATATTAACATTTTTATTTTATTTTATTAATCGTATATATTTGTGTCTTTAACAAAAGTGGATCTGGAAACCCAAATCTAGTTCATGTGTATGTGTAGAGTACTTTTATCGCTGCCAAACAGTATTGCAAGGGTGCTCAGTATTGCTGAGCTACCCCAAATTTTAATTGGAGTGAAACTACATTTCCTATTGTTGCAAAAAGCAGGACATAGTAAATAGGCCCCTATAATGATGAAGACTACATTAGATGTCTCAAGCAGTAGTACTTAAGGAACAGCAAAATGGTGAGAATTTTGTTTTTTTCAAATGGAAATGATCTTTTTGCCATAATTGATTACGTGACATTACTTATCTTTTATATTGTATGACACATGTGTTGCGTAAGGTATGAAAAGGGTGCTAATTCGGTTGCTGTCTCGGGCATTGTAATAGTCAGGTCCACCATATAGTATGAAAGTCTTGATGGGTCCTGAGGCAACAGCAAATTATTTTTCATAGGGCAAAGTTATGTTATTTTTTTTCAAAAAAATACAGCAATTTGGGGATAGAAGAAAATAAAACCATGGCTGGTCAATTTAGTTAGCCAGATTGCTATGGTGACTAGAATATGCATCCTGGCAACTAGAACAAGGCACTGGATCAGGAATGTAGAGATACTATTTTTCATGTAACTCATAATCCCTGCTAGCACAAGAAAACATAGTCTGTATGAGTGGGTTGCATGGAAAAATGTTGTGGGTTGTTCGTTGATGTTGCCATGTGCCCACCCATTGGTGCCAACTAGATTTGCTTAAATACTGGCAGCAGCTTTATGTGACTAAATGAAGGCAGGCATTACATGACCTGCTTGTATATTGCGGAGACAGAAGATGGGATCTAGGGCACATGCTGGTTTGTAGGGCACTAGTATGGAGTTTGAGCTACAGTGAGTATATGGGGGAACTAGTAAATTATGGGGGCCAGGCGGGTATCTATGACACTGGTAGACTCTGGGAGCACTTGCTACTATGTGAAGGTGCTGATATACTGTAAGGGCACATTCTGGTAAGTTGAGGTTGAGGTACATCTATAATATTATGACACAGGTTGGTATCTAGGGGTCCATGCATATTGCGGCGTGTCAGTGTGTTCACATACTATGGGGGGTACCGGTATACTGATGCTAGTACATAATGGGGAAACAGGTTGGTATCTGAGAGCAATGATGTTGGTCTAATTATTGGATAGTCTACACAGGTCAATTGTGTTGTCTAAGATTTATCCTTACAAATTTGGCAGCTCCTAACTATCTCTGGCTCAAAGCTTTCAGATACATTATCCATTTATCAAGACCTGTCCATTATGAATTTTTTTTTATTGCTGCTTATCACAGCGACAGAAAATCGTCTATAACGCAATTTATCAAAAAAACGCACCAGGGGAGCTGGGTGATGTTCTGCTCCCTGGCGACATTGGCCAGCAGAAGAGTCTTAACGTTTACCAGCACCAGGCTAGGGCAGTGTCCTTCTGCACATGCATGAGCCGGCATGTCGGGCATACCCCCTCGGCATTATTATCCCCTTAACCCCGACAACATAATTATGCAATACATACTATTCTGTGATACATAATGGTAATGGACTTTAAAGGATACTTAGGTCGCCAGGCTGAAATCAGGGTCCCTTGCGTTTAGGCCCAATTTCAACAAGGTCCCCCACTGACACAAAGAGATTGGGGACTCAGGGTCCCCCTGATATCTCAGTTAAAGGGATGGTGTATTCATGTTTCAAAGCAGATAAAAGTGGAATTACACTTTAAAGCACATACACAGGAAATGACTGAAAGGGTAAATATGAGTGTTAACTCAGGTATGGAAGGTTTTACAGAAAGGTTACAAGGCTCTGTAGTTTTTCCTGGTGTTTGTGTAATGAGTTCCAGACTGTTCCATCCTTACCCAGGAACAAAAAAAAAATCACACCACCACCCTTCCCAATTGCAAACAGATGGGAGGCAGAAATCCAGACTATTTTATGTTCCCCTTCATTTCTCTCTAATATAGTTTAGCAACTACCTCAGACTAAACTATAATCAGTTATCCTGGCAGATAAAGGGTTAGCAGATTAAGTCTCTCATGGCTAGATTGAAATATAATCTCATCTACAGTGAAAGCATCCTATAGAAACAGAATAAAACAAATGTAATGCGCCAGTACATTCAGCAAAGTGTCTGTAAGCTAGAAAGATCACAGTCATTTAAAGGTGTAAGGACACGTGATCATGAGTGTTTGCTGCTAAAAAGGTGGTTGAATACTTCTATTTGAATTACCAAGCTAGGACTGCCCTGCTCTTTAATACAGAACCCAACCTGAAATGCTATTGTTTATTGACATAGTGGGGCCGATTTTATTTACTTTTAATGTAATCTAGAGGTAGAGAAGGAAATCATGTGCAGTGACGTAAACAATCAGTGCATCACCAGATGGGACATGGCCAGACAATTGCAGTGGCTGCACAAAGCACTTTAGAAGCGCTAGACTGTCCTTCAATTTCCTCACCCTCTATGGGTGGCGCACATTGTCAGAATCCATAGTGCAAGCCTCAGCAAGGGAGGATTCTACTCAAAGTGAAGTGACTGTGTGCACAGTGTCCATGCAGCACTTCTGTCAGCACAACAGTGTGTGGGCTCAGAGTACCCAGATACCTTATTCCCTGTATCACATGCTAAGCAATAGGACTGAAAGGTGAGCAAGGTCAATAAAAAAATATGACATTAGACAAAAAAAACAATACTTATATAGTATTACAACAGAAACACTACATGTTATTATTATTCTTGTTGATTTATTAGATGCCACAGTGCTCCACAGCACTAGATAGAGGGGTGTTAGGAGCACGAGGGTGGTAGTACTAGGAATGCACAGTGGCTCATTGGTTAGCACTTCTGTCTCACAGTGCTGAGGTCTGGACTTTGTGTGCTCCAGTTTCCTCCCACACTCAAAAAACATACTGGTAGCTTAATTGGCTGCTGATAAAAATGAACATTAGTCTGTATGTGTGTCAGGGAACTTATACTGTAAGCTCCAATGGGGCAGGGACTAATGTGAATGACAAATATTCTCTGTAAATTGGTGATGCTATAGAAATAAATGATGAAGATGAGTGGTATTAAGAGGTGCAAATAGGCTGACAATAGAATGAGAGGAAATGGTTATAGAAAGTAAATGAAAGAATATATATAGTGTTAAATGTTTTCTCCAGAAGCATATATATGCTATAAATCCTGCGTCTGACACATATGTAACTGGTGAGTGCTGGATGTATCTTGAGATACCTCCTACTCAGCATATGGGTGTAAATATGCTATTTTTACATGCAGATTTTTAGAGCTTTTTTTTTTTTCTACACATATATGTCCAACTCAGCATAAGCCCTGATTGATTAAGGTTGCACATTAGCATGACATGGATTTTGTGCAAAAATTAATGAAAAAAGTTTAATTGGTGGTCACTTAGAAAGTGTACATTCTGTTTTACTTATATTTGCTTACTCTCCCGGAATGTCCGTCCCACAAATTTTGGGGAGTGCTCCCAGACTCCAAGAAGAGCAATGAACTCTCCCTAGCGAAGCTTGATGTGGAAAATCACGTCATGGTGGCTCTGTTCCCTGCTGTGCAATGACGCAAATTGCGGTATTGTGCAGCTAGGTGCGAGGCCGTGGAGACGCCATTCACAGCAATGCGCCTTTGGAACTTGTCATCGGGACCTGGGCTCTCCAGGAGGAGAGCTACAAAATTTCAGCAGGTACGGCTTTGCTGTCGTATTTCCTCTAGTTTCTATTGTTTCCTGTCATCGTCCACTCAATTACTCCAGTATCTGTAAAATGACATCAATAATTCTACAATTCTCTGCTATATGAAAGTGAAGTAATGGAAAACTGTGTGAAAGCTGCATATTATTCCACTTTTAGACCATCTATAGTGTTATCTATTTTACTGTCATAATTTGGACCTGCAAATTATGTTTTTTAATATCATTAGGATTTGCCAAATCAGCCACTGAGACTATATCAATTGTAAACTTTTATTGCTTATTTAGAACACATAAAAAGCATACAATTGGCTACATTAGTTAGCTCACATGCTTTTAGTATGTCTACATAGTTAGTATGTAAGTTGCATGGCTATGGCTTATACTAATAGCAATGCTTCATTATGTTCTTCATATGGGAGGTTTTAAAGTGGAATACAATTAAATATGTGAAATAAGTAATAAAAAAGTGACTTATACAACTTTTGTGTGAAAATGTATTCCTCAGTCACAAAACTATACCTCCTAACTGTCCTGATTTAAGGCAGGACAGTCACAATTTGAGGGGACAGTCCCACCATCCTGCCAGTTGGCACCTTTGTCCTAACTCGCAGGAAGTTAAGAGGTATGTTCCCCCCTAACCATGTTGCACAGCATTAAAAAGGTTGGGGACCTTTGGGAATTTTGTCACAAAATCTCTTGTGGCACCATAAACGGTGGCACAAAATCTATTTTACAGTAGCAAAACTTGAATATCGTGCTCCTGAAGTAAATTCTGTGTAAAGCTGGGTACACACTACATAAATTTCGACCAACTTTTTATGCCGAGCGATTTTACATGCGATCGATGGTCCGATCGCTCGGTCCATGGACTGCATACACACTAGACTTGTTTAGGACGATAAAGGGAAGAGCAGACATCCATTTAGCGACTTTTTACAGCCAAGTTGTTGTGAGCAATGACTGTAATTTCATACTCACTGTTGTGGATCGGTCGGAAGTTTATACACACTACACAACGGAAACGAGATTGGAACGAAAATATTAAACGGTACGACCAACTAAATGAGGCGATAATTGTCCATTTGGGCAGACTTTCGACCATCGTGTCACTGCACACACTGACCCGACTTTTGAACGAGCGGTCGTATGTCGGCTATTTGAGCCGATTATTGGACGAAAACAGTGTAGTGTGTACCCAGCTTTACAAAATGAACTGTATGTAATTGGTTAATGTGTCATTGTTAACTAATATAAGAACCCTGAATTTCTTTATAGCAATAGATGCTTTGCAAAATGATCAGTTGGAGATGCAATTTCTACTGTAACAGATTATCTCTACAAGGTAGCTATCAGAAGAGCAAATTTACAGAAGAGAAGTCCTGCTCTGAAAGCAGTGAGGTACAAGCCACTGCTGATGGAACAGATAGGAATAAGAATCTACAGGAGCATGTGCGGATATCCATGATGTTCTGCATGGGGGTCATTTCCTCAGTGATATATAATCTGCTGAAGCTGCAAAAGCAGAAAGAGCTGAAACCAGCACATAATGAAACTCTGCAGAGGACACATTGTAGGGCTGAAGTGTATGTACAGAAAATGCTGCAGATTCATGAAAAACACAGACATATTTATACTCCATACACATTTTTGCCAATTAATATTTAGGTAAACCCATAAATGGATCTAGAAATCTGCTCCTGTATTTTGCATGAGTGTGCACAGGATGAAATTTAGGTAGTTGACATGTAAGATAAATTCCAAAATATCTGTTAATGTTTCTTGTTTATTTTTACTAATTGACAGAAATTTACATAAATGCAACAGACAAGCATACAAGAGAGCCCTTAAATCTCTCTCCCCCATGGGACCCTTTTTCTTCACTGTATCCCCTCCCTCCTCCCAGGTGCCATATCTATCTCTAGATTACAAGTTGAGCATCCTTTTCTAGGCCTGGGTCTCTAGTGCCGTTTCTATGGTGACCATAGCCATGGTAACCGCCTCCTGTATTCTATGAGTATGTGGGGGGGGGGTTGCTCTTAACTGTTTGTTTTCCACTATACCTGCCCATTCCTTACACTAATCTAATACTTAGAAGGAGAGTACATTTTTGTGATAGGGAGAGGCAATCTGTGACATTGCTATCAGCAAATTAAACAGTTAATGTATTGTCTATTTCACATCAGTCTGCTGTTTAACATTGGAAGTTGAAATATATGTTTGATGAGGCATAGTTTAAACATGCGAGAAGATGCCTTTTGAGAGCTGAAAGGATACATTTTATACCAGGATGGTGTCTACAGGCAGATTAACATATTTTCTAGAATGGGGGCTATGATTGTGTTTTCTGCATGGTAAAACAAATTAAGTCATTAGGATTAGTCAGGAAGGTAGTTTAATCATGCTAATAGAATTTGTGCGTGTGGAAAATTAGGAAATGTATTTGTGTTAACGCTGCGCATAGGTAATGGACTATTCAAAATAAGCAATTTTTGCAGTGACAGAAAGAGCAAAAATGCAACTGCATTTTACTTTTTAATCACCATAACTGCCCCCTGAACTCACTGTATGTCCTGAAAATTGGTGTTGCGTAAACAACCAACTTCAGAGCTACAGGTTCCTAAACAGGCAAAGAAAAACTATATCCTCTGGAAAACCTGACAATGGTTTTATATACCTACATGTGACGTTGTTATATCCCTGATTTGGGATGAAGTGAACAAGAATATTGTATAATGACAATACAACCTACAGATAACTGACACACCCTACAACAGTGGCATATGCAAGCAACCAACAAATGAATGCACACACACACAACTACAGCTGCTTAGGAAATAGCCCCATGAGATGTGAGCACATCTTTCATGTGGAAGCCAGCATGGAACTGGCACGTCTTTAAAGGAAAAAAAAATGTAACAATGATAGGTGTAAAAGATATTTGCAAGGCTTACTAAACCTGGTGGAATGGTATAAGGAGCTTTAAAAATCTAGTGATCCAGTGTTGTATCATTCTTAATACAAACAAATACTTGCATTTCACCCTGAACCTTTTCCTTTACATCTCAATGGCCCTATTAACACAAAAACATCTTGTACTACTAACATCAGCTCATACTGCATATAGAGCATCCTGCACTAACCCAGTTAAATCTCTGCGCAAAGACAAACACCCTGTTGTGTTGAGTGGACAAAAGCAAACCAGCTAGCCTCTGACACTGCATACTATATATGGCAGCCGTGGTGAAGGGCTAGATGGACTACTTCTCTTTTCTGTGCAACTTGCTAGACAAGCCAAATGTGTGTGAATCTAATATAACAACAAAGCCTGGGGACAGAGATATCAGTGACAAAATGTTTGTCTCTTGCAGGTAGATTTAAAGGAGGTATATGACATGAAGGAAGGCTTTCTAAATACAGTGTGATAAAGAAACAAACATAGAAACAGAGCTGCCTTGAGGTGCCTGTTCTTTCATTTCCATTAATAGGTTATAATTGAAACACAAAGAGTGTCATTTACAACCAGGCTGGGCAGAGCAAATCTGTGTTTCTCATTTAGCTCAATTGTGCCTCTTTGATCACATCTCACCCTAATAGACAATACATTTGCCTGTTTACTCTGCTACTTTTGCACACTAATTGCACATTGTGGTCTGTGATAATGTGAGGGTTTGGAATAGAAAAAAGTCAAAGGACTGCCTATATTAGCACCTTGCCTATCAGTATCACTTTTCATCATTTCTCCCAATGTGCCGCTGGTTCAATCCTCATACATGAATTTAAAAATGTATTCTAATACTAGGGAATTGGACCTTTATTCCATGTGTCATATGATTCTCATTTGATTTTTCAAATATATTGAATAATTTGCACCTAGGACAATGTTGTCCTAGGTGCAACTCTATATTTACATCATGCTGCATACATCTAAAAAACATTTCCAGATTACGTAGATGTGTCACACAAGACACTGCAAAAAAATAATTAATGCATTTATAAACTCCCACATTGACTATTGCAATTCCCTCCATACTGGTCTTCTCAAAATCAGACTCGAGACACTACAATCTATTTTGCACGCAGCGACTAGATTGATTTTGCTTGCAAATTGTTTTCCGTCTGCTGAGTCACTCTGTCTGTCTCTACATTGGTTGTCTGTTTTTTAACAAATCCAATATAAAATTCCCCTACAAACATACAAGGGCCATCAACAAAATTGCACCAACATACATCTCCTCAATTGTCTCAAAATATCTCCCAACTCGACACCTCTGTTCTGCACAAGATCTGCTCCTCTCTTCCACTCTCATCACTTCCTCCCATTGTCGGTTACATGACTTTTTTTGGGCTGCAACCACTTTATGGAATTCACTACCTCACACCACAAAACTTTCCTCTAGTCTTCAAACCTTAAAGCGTTCTCTGAAAAACCCACCAATTCAGGCAAGCTTATAATATTTTTCTACCACCCTCTTAATCTTCCTAGGGTACCTTATTACCACCCTCTACACAGCTAACACAAGACAACAACCCTCTGACCAACGTAGTTGTGTGACTGAGCATACAGCCCACTAAATGCTTTGTAACCTTTGCATTCTAGCTGCACAAATATTCAATATGATGTAGCACTTACCATTGTGTATCATACCATTGTCCCATATAGGGGTATTCAATTGTCAGCGAGTTCTTTTTCTGTCCGTGTTGTCATTTTAACGCTGTTTTTTTATCATTTTCGAGCGGGTTAACTTTACCCGCGATTCAATTCCAATTTTAACGCTCAGTTTTTTTTCATGAAACGGTCCTCTCGCGGTTCAGTAGAAGGTTTATTGATAGTATAAGGTGTGCGAGAGGCAGCCGCGTTAAAAGCTATTCAATTGTTTTTTAACGCGGCGCGTTAAACAGGCAAATATGCTGTTTGTTCTCGCACCTCTTTGGGGTGTGTTAAAAATAAAAAACCTCTGAAAAGTATATGAAATCAGGTAATAATGTGAGAAAAAAGTTAAACTTATGTTTATCACTAATGCCTAACATGTAAAAGTTGATTTTCTTGTGAAAAAATAATTAAATAAAATAAACAAATCAAAAAAATCACTAATTAATTATATTTATGTATGTTTTCGGTACAAACATGAATGTAGTAATGTGTTTTCACATGGTATAGATGATTCTATGGTAAAAAATTATTCAATTAAATATATGCTAAAGAAAGTACTGTAATGTAGATATTATGTGTAATGCAATCTAATGTATGAAAATGTATGCAAAACCTTTTTTTGGTGTTATACATGACCGCATTAAAACTCCCCTTCACTCCCCTAAAAACTCGCAAACACAATGTTTAACGTGTGGGGGCAACGTTCCCTCTTTTTCAATTGAATTGCACAAGTTTTCGCGCTGCGTTAACTCAAAACGGGCGCTATTGCAGTTAAAAACCTGCGGGAGATATTTTTTTTTTTTTTTTTTTAATGCTGCGGGGGAAAAAAACCTTGCGGACAATTGAATACCCCCCATAGATTGTAAGCTTGCGAGCAGGGCCCTCTTACCTCTCTGTATATATGTATTACCCAGTATTGTTTTATTACTGTTTGTTCCCAATTGTAAAGCGCTACGGAATCTGCTGGCGCTATATAAATAAATTTTGATGACGATGATTTTGTGTCCCTTATGTCATTGGAAATTGGTGAGAACGCCACCTATAAGGTTAACATTACCCATTCATTTCAATATCTCGTAATAATAACATAATGAAATATACTTTTAGCGATTTAGCCACACAAATCCATGCAAAGAGACATAATATCAGTCGTAAGGAAAGCAAAAGCAGTCTGGAAAGGATGGTTTTCGCTCCAGGCTATTTTTTTTCTTTGTACATAACAGCTAATGGTTCATTTTAGTAAGTCTATTTATTAAAGCGGCTACATCTTGAGTTCTGATCGTGTAATTGTGTCTGTATGATAAATATGCCTGCACAAAACATGTCCGAATGGTGTTTCTACATAAAAGCAGTAGATAACATATTTATAAATGAAACCCTATTAGCAGTGATACTGGAAACAACCGTTTTTCATTAAATAGAGATAAAAGGGAGCTATCATTGGATATGTAGGTAGTCTGTTCTTCCCAATGGGCACTGATGCAGTTAACCCAGCAGGAGAAATCTGCTTTTAGAAATATTTGCTCAACCAATAAGTACACACAAATAATTAATAATTTCTTACAGGGAGGAGAACCTTGTCCACCTATCTGGTGGACCAAAATGACAAAACTGTAAAACTGTAAAATTATGTGTAAAATAGATGATAGAGCATTATGGTGAACTCCATGCTGAAGAAAAATAAAATATAAAGCAGCTCAGCCCCTAATTCCATATCCTCAACAAGCAAGCAAAACCATAATTTAAAATGAATGTACATGAAATCATTATGTTATTAATTGATGGAAATAAATTTAAAAAAATGATTAATGGATGCCTCCTTCAACTTTTAAGCAGAATGCTGAGTAGCTGAATCAGAATCTTCCCACAAGCCCCATTTTCAATCAAATTTACCCAGACAACCATGGAAAAGATAAATATATGCTTATTTATACAATGTCTTAAAATAAGCCAGTTTAGGTGGTTCTTGAGCTGAACCAAGTGGTATGGAAGAAGAAAGCGGGAATGCTATCATGTCAAGTACTTGAAGCAGAGTGGATAAAAGCATAGGCATCTGAGATTTCCATGCCTTACAACCTCAGTATAATTGTGTTGGCGTAAGTACTTTGGCAGTATTGAGTCTTGCGCCTGTCACTGGTCTGAAAGCATTTGAAGCTATATCAACTTTTAACCCTAATCCTAACCCAAGCCTTAATCCAAACCTGACCATAATACTAGCTCTTACTCTAGATCTAACAGATCATGCTCCTCCATTTCTAAAAATGTAAAATCTCCTCACATAAATTAACTATCAGTGGAAACATTTAGGCCTGAAGACACCTCACTACATCTTACTTCTGGAATACAGTCACAAATTACCCCTTGTATATTGCACAGGGGATTAATATGATCTATTTATGTCTCGGAGTGACCCTGATAAAGTATTTCCACAGCTTTCAAAAACAGAACAGGAACAGTTTTTACCTGCTTTCTCCTTTGGTCAAGATAGCCAGGAGGAATTTAGAGAGTGCAATTTGGAGACTTTTTTTAGGCTTAGATATTGTCTGCAACCTTTATAATGGGGCTGCATACACACTAACATTTCATAAGTTTTTTTTTAACATATATTAAAATGCATATAAACCACATTGGGGCTATTGTACAATGTGACATACACCAGTTTACATTGGATAACTTGCATATGCTCCTATCCAGACTTGCATGGTTCTGACACTTACGCCCGCCTTTGCCTACATCTAAAACGCATGTCATTACATATATAATGCACTCCCATTCAGATAAGTGCAAGTTTACAACTGTATGAGACACACTGAAATTGAACAAAGGGTGTACAAAAAGCATTGCAAGTTAAGCCCATGTAAACATGCAAATATGTAATATCTCATGTGGTGCAATGACTTATTTTTACATTTTTTACTCCCTGTACTTAACTTGCCTTAAAAACAAATCTTAAATGCAAAATTTTAATGTCAGTGCATACTTAACCTAAGTCTATTGTTTAGAACAATTCATATATAGGTCTTGTCCATCTCTGATCGTTTTAGCATCTACCGGGACATTATTTTGTGTATTGCTTTGTGGAACCGTAATCTTTCTTGGCACCAATTTGGGCAATGTGTATTCCGTATGATGTGTTTTGTATCTTGTTTTGTGTAAGCCTTATCCATCATCATCATCATCATCATCATCATCCTAGCAATTGTCTGTGGACATGAGCTTGCTGTGTTCTTTGATCCCTAACTCTGGAGGATGAATTACATTTTTATACCGGATATAATTCCCTTCCCTGGTGGCACTATCACAAAACAGATTTACATGGCTAAACAATTTCTACAGCCTGGCCAATAGCAGACAATAGGTAGAATCACCCATCCAGTTAAATCACTCTGGATTTCGCTAGAAATGTCAGGAAAATTCAAAATGCAGAGCCTACTCTTTTGGAATGGAATCACATATTGAGCTTCAGATGTTTTTTTAAATATAAATTTGAATGTGTTAACTTTGCTACCATCCGTATGATGCTGGGTATTTTTGCAGGTTGCCAACATCAACTAAAACAGCAGTGACCTTCTAGTACAGTTACCAAACAATAAGATTTAAGAGCGATCCTTCTGCAGGGTCCATAGCAACAACCATTGCTATAGACAGAAGGGGCCAATGAAAACAGTGTACTCTTCCCATATTCATTTTAAAATATATAAATCAGAGTGACAAAGCAGAAGTGATTTCCAGCTCTACTGGAAACGAAAGTCTAGAGGTTTAGAGGTTAAATTATATGGTTTTAATTCCAAATTCTGATCCACTTAAAAAAAAAAACAGTTTGTGAATTAACCACAAGGACAAGGGGTGCTTTCCAGAGGAGCCAGGACCCTGCAAGAAATCAGGAAGTGGCACAGCAGGGAGAACGGGGGTGGTAGAACTTCGACACAGAGAAATGTGCTGTGCAAAATGCACTCGACCTTCATCATCAGCTTTACAGCCATGATATAATTTTGTTCCCTAGTGTGACCGACCCATTAACCCAGTAAACACATCACTGCATTTAGGGTCCACTCACTCCCTTTGTAATAAAATACACTGAGCTTGTTGCTCTGCAGTGGAAGTGAGGAAGTTAAAAACTAGCATGCAAGCATTTTTGTAGACTCAGAGGAAGAGCACACAGGCCAGCTCTGTCGTCTCAAGTGACTTTGTCACTCTTAGTAACAATGGCATGAAACAAAGACTGCATTGAAGCTCTGTGTTTGAAGACAGCAGAGAGAATGAGGGGGAGAATAGATATGGGAAATGTTTCTCTCCAGAATCACACTAACAGAAAGACTATTGCGCATTCAATCGGACAATACACTGACAAATACAGAATAATGTTCTATAGATTTGATCTTTTTTAGCAGTAAGATGATGCAAATGGTATGTAAATTCACAGAAATGACAAATTGTAAGTATGTGTACACTTTGCATATAAATAAAAGTATAGAATGCTCAAAGGACCAAAAAATAAACACCAAATGCTGTCAAGTAATAATGATGTGTATCTTATGCCATGGTCTCTGTTTAGACTTTCATTTCAGCAAACAGGTGTCTTTGCTTTCAATTAATCGACGGAAAATTAGACAGAAAAAAAATCAGGCTCCTTAGAGACTGGATGTAAGGCTTTCGGAGCTACAGGAAAACCCGAACGCACAGGAGATCTGGCATTTTGCCAAAAAAAGATATGATGAATGTTTGAATGATTTTAAACCAGCTATAAATACAAAATGCCTAAGTATTAATTTTACAACTCACAAACAAAGCCATGTATTCATGCAGCTCAGTGGCATATAAGAAATTGTTATCATCCTTTATCATTCTATAATCTAAGCATTTGATGGCTGGCTGTGTGCTACTACTGTGCTGTGAATGCTAAGAGCAGATGCCTTCCAAATAAAATGTTTTTTACTTCTATTATTTTCAAAATTTAGGGCAGCAGCAGCCATATGCAGCATACACTGAAGTTGCTACGCACAGACCTATTATATAAGATACTTGACTCTTCCAGAATTTGAAAAAAATCCAAAGTAAAATATCAACAAATTGGGTGTTTCAAATTCATATTATATAATGGTGTACCAGACAGTAGTCCTCACAACCATTTATCTTTTTAACATGTACTCCCATGTGATGGTAAATGATTACCAAGCAGCCACTAATGTGTGAGAATTTATTCAACATTTATTTACCAAATAATCTTAAAAATATATACTAAACCACTCCTTATGCATTTTCATATTTTAAAAATAAAATTTTTGATAAGTTTTGTATTTTCTCTCTACTAAAATAAATCAATTGAAGTTACATGTAGGGTTTATATGATTGAATTGGCTACATTTTCGTCCAGCCCAAACTTTTTCACACATGGACACAAAGGCGTTTTTTGCACTTAAATACCACTGTTAATGTTCTACCCCTCTAATTGGCTACATATTGTTCTAGCTCTGCTCCCTTCATCTTTTGAATGTCTGTGTTCAGAAGTGAAGAGAGTACAATAAGTGTAACAAAAATCAAATTTATCCATTTCAGCATGGCAAACAATATTGATACAGAACTTCCTTGCATTTTTCCTTAATTATCATTCCTTATCGCAACAATAAGGGAAAGGGGGTGTTGTACAGTGGCCATTTATTATGCCAATGCATCCAATAAGAGAATGTCCTGGAGGTATGGGCTTGGCTGCAAGGCACGTGCAGGTCGCGGCCCTCAGTATCAGTGAGCTGGCCAGGTGTCAGAGGAGACAGCGGTGACGAACCACCAGGATGCAGTGGAACACTGGATGCAGCAGAAGGAGAATAGTCAGCGAGCCAGGTCAAAACCAGAGAGACGAACAGAGACAAATCAGAAGCAGGAGAATAGTCAGGAAGCCGGGTCAGAATCCAAATATCACTCAAAGCCAAAATTATGAACCAAAGGAGAAGTCAGGAACAGGCCGGGGTCAGAATCCAAATAGGCAAACAATACAGGAACAAAACGCTGGGGCAAGGCTGAAGACCAAATACTCTGGCAAGCAAATGACATCAGAATGTCCTTTAAATAGATGAGAGAGTCCTGATAGGTGATGCCATAATTGGCGGGAAAACCGCAACCAATTGTCGATAAGTCGCAGCGTGGCGGACCGTGGAGCCAGCGCATGCGTATGGATGGTAAACAGAAACATAGACAGCAGTTGCTAAGCTCAGCGTACCTATGCGACTGGAATGAAAATGAGCGCCTGCCTCCTTGCAAGGAGGCAGGCGCTCGTCTGGGGGCAGAAGCAGGACAGCGCCTGACACCCTGCAGCCACCATTTCCATAGATCCAAAGATGAGTATGCTGGCTCGTGGGAAAGTATCAAAGTTAAATGAGACATTGTCATATAAAACAATATAGGATTGCATTGACAACCTTATAGAATGTAAGGCTGTATGAACATATGCATGTGAAACTATATGGGCATCTTGGCTACATGGGGCACATTGGATATATATACTGGCATGTAAGGCTAAGTGAACTAAGTAAAGGGAATTTGGCTGTATGGGAAATATTGGCCATGTGGTATGTGAATCTATATTGAGGCAGATTGGCTACAAACTGTCCAATGGCTATAGGGAGGCATATGAAGGGACATTTGGGTTTGATGCATTTTTTTGCAGTACTGTGTGCATTAAATATTTACACTGTAACAGTACTTAAAAAATAAGAATATAATGTTTAATCCACAGAGCACGTTCAGTATGCTGTCAAACGGTTATAAGTTGCCTTCCAATTGTTGTGGCACTACAACCCCCTGCATGTCTGGCATGCTAGAGCTTGTATTTCCACAACAACTGGATGGCAGCAGCGTGTATAATACTGGTCTGCTTATAAATAAATGGCATTTTGGCAGCGTTGATTAAAGGATAGGGGACCCAAACCAGTATCTTGCTTGGGGTCCTTATCTGGCTCTGCTGCCTTAAAAAAAAAAAAAAAAAACAATCTTATTCATCTCCTGAAATACTCTGCACACCTGAGAACTTGCTCAACTGTGGTAATCTGGCTACAGGTTGATCTATTACTGTTCAATTTAAAACTGGTGACACACCATCAGGCCAAAGGTAAAAACTTTGATAGACAGTAGAAAGGACAACTGCATTATAAACTCTACTAGGAATCTCCTAGTTACCTAGTTAATAACATTGTGCAATGGGGATAAAAGTGCAGTAACCCACAGCAACCAATACATTTTCTAAGCTGTACTAGAAAAATAAGAGCTATAATCTGAATGATTGCTATAGATTACAGAACAATTGTGCACACTGTAGAATGTTATCAAATCAGAGCCAATATGTGTATATGAAATAAATGTGATTGCTCTAAAGTTACAATTTTGTGTTTCTGTGCAGTTATATGCTTTCCTGTTCCTTACACAATGAAAACTATTGTCTTTTATATTCTTAAGTACCTTGTAATAATCCACCATTCAGTTCTGCTAATAAAAGTACCATGCTGTCATCATACTCAGTTCTCTCAATGATCTAGTTTTAGAACAAAAAATAAGCTGATTGCTATTTTCTGTTTTTCTTCCAGTGATACAACTTTCCACAGCACTAACACAAAAACAGTGCTTGTAATTATTCTGGTGTACATTTCACTAATGATAATAAAATGATGACAATTTCACTCAAATAATGTATATTTAAGTATGTTGTGCAAAAAGCAAAAAACAACTGTTGGGTGTGACAAAGGTATCTGTCCTTACAGACTGAAAAAAAAAACCTTTTACATTAAATCATTAAATGAGGTTTAATGACGTTGCCCAGGGGAATTAACTTTTTATTTTAATTACTCCTAAATAAAACTGCATTATATAAATACATGGCTATACCAGCTGTCAGTCCATGTACTCTGATGTGCAACACTCAATCTGAGTTATGCTGAATCTCACTTGTTGTCACTGAAGACAATCTGTCAGCTGTATGTGACTGTACATTCACGTGATCTATTTTTGTTGACCACAATTATTTCCTGTTTCTCTAGGACAGCATCTTGCCCATTTGCCAGTCTAGTGAATATACTGTAGCAACTTAGCCCAGGATATAGACACTAACTTTTCAGATTTTTAGCTGAAAGGTACATAGATTGAGCCTTAATTGGGCGACTCTAACTGTGGAGATTTTTAAAATGCTAATTTTCACTTTGGCCTTTTACCTATATCAAAGTTCCCAGGGCTCTCGGTACAAGCCACCTGAATGAGGGTCATTCATCGGCAATAACTGAGATTTTCTAATGCTGCTTATCGCAGAGATAGAAATTTGTGTCTCATCACACTTTAACAAGAAAAGTTCACCAGAACAGCTGAGTGATACTTAGGAGTCTTACCGCTACACCAGCCAGTCTTGGTTGTTTCTGCGCACACATGACCTTGCTTTGCCAGTTCACACATGTGCAGTGCAACTGGAAGCCTGTACTTTCTCCAAAAAATAAATAAATAATGAAAATATAAAAATATATATCTAAAAAATATTTAAATAAATAAAGTGTGGAACTTTTAATAAATAAAGCATTTTCAATCATTTGTCACTGTTATCAATATACTGAGATAGCGATAAGAGGAATGCGTCAGTACTTGTACAGCTACAATTCGTGTTTAGTAAGCGGTGGTACCAACAGCGAAACTCTTTGCCGTCGGTAACCCACTGATAGATAGGGAGAATCCCTAACTTCAACAAAAACACACATTTTCGCCAGAAAATGGGATTTCTTCCCTGTAATAAATAGGCCCCTTTATATCACACTCCCAACATTCCCGAATGGAAAAAATTTAGACAAATAAAATACCCCTCCTATTTATAGTGAGACCATTTACTCTTCCATTAAGCCGTGTCCCTGAAAATTGGCCTACTTGCCAACATTACTCATTGGAAAATCGAAACAGGTCATACCACTCTCTGATCTGACCAAACCACACCGATTTAGGAGACAGCCTTTCCCCTTTTGGGTGATGAAAAAATGTATTTTGCCAGAAAAATTAAGGTACAAATCGGAACTATTTGAAGGTATGAATAAAACATACAGGCGAAGGTTATTCTACAGTGTCACATTTTGCAGCAATATGACCGCAATGAACAGGACCTACCGACCTAACTAGGTATTTAAAAAATGATCGGTGTACAGTGCCCATAATGGCCAGATTATTATACCTGCCTTTACTAAGTAACTATTTTACATAAGGTTCCTTAAAACATATCAATGTTCCTGAAGAGGGGTGCTTTAAACCATGGTGACATACTTATCGCAGCAGTGAAATGGATGGTAAGGTTGTACCAAAAGTTGTGTAGAAGACAGGGATTTTTCAAAAGTCAAAGTGCCGAGTGAATCAAGGTGTCCTTTTTAAATAGTCACAATGCATAACTTTGATTCATTAAAATGAACTAGAAAATACAGAATAAGCAAGCTTTATAGCATTTCTTAATTTGTACAACTATGTTTGTAACACCAATTTGGAGGCTATAATTACGGGTCTCAAATAAACTTATTTAATATTACAAACTCCACAAATATGACACTTGAAATAACGATAGCTGTCTCACCACTCCTGAAATCAAATTACATGGAAATGAGGGTCACGCAGATAACTGTAAAAAAATCAGAAAACGATAGTAAATTCAATTCAAATTGATGGGAAAAAGCATGTGTGCACCCACAAAACGCCTTTTAAATGTGCTAATTAGGATATAAAAAAGATGTCCAATGAATCTGATGTCCACATATTGTAATACATATTAAACAAAAGGAAAAGAGAGAGAACTTATGAGAGACATTTGAGAAGACTAGAATAAGAAAAACAGATATATGCGATAATTAAGGAAAAAACATATATATAACAGTAATTAATGCAGTGTGAATGAATCTGTAAGGGAAAAAGAAATGTGGTAAGTTTTGGTGAATCTATAAAAAAATATGAGGGAAAAATTGAGGAAATGAAATTAGATCCACAAGTCCCATTTTTACTACCGCCCACCAGATCCCCCACACCTCCCCTGTATCCACTATTCAGAGGTCCACAATCACTTCCAGATGGGAGGCCAGGCCTGGATGGGGGGGGGGGGGTCGCTCTCCTCAGCCACACACAGATGAGAATTGCTTTAATAGCAACTAGTAGGGAGAACAGACAGGCGGACAAGCAGGGGGAAATGATTACTGTGTAAGACTGTGTGTGTGGAAAATAGGGAATTAAATACCACATGGCAGAGCAGCTAAAAGAAAAAATAGCAGTACAGATGGAATGAGAGTAATGTAAGGTAGAAAGGAATTGTGCATAAAGAGGTTATGAATATGCATAGCAATGAAGAATTATCAATAAAGGGAAAGAGACATTAAAATAAAATAATAGAGACAGCAAATTGTAACGGGAATAAGCAATTGAGGAAGGAGAAAAAGGCAAATTATTGGTAAGTAGTATTAATAACTAAAAGGATGGGGGAAGTCTTTTGCAATATTTTCCTAGTAATTCCGAGAGCTCCCTCAGTCTTTCAGCAACTTTATAATATTAATCAGTATTTGGAAATAAGAAGTATTGTTGGTATATACTTCCCCCAATGGATTTCTCTTCACTTTCTAAGTATTTTCAAATACTTTTGCAAATAGCGAGAAATTCCTTCACATAAAAAATAAAGGAATCACTAAAAATTATATATAATCCATCTGTATGAAGTTTATTCTCTCAATTATTGCTTATCACCAAATTGCTATAGACCACATGCTCGCAATGCCATATACACAGTATGCCAACAAAACCAACTTAAAGCAAAGCATGCGATGGTACAGACATTTGTGCAGATTACGCTATTTGTAGCATTGTTTACTTCATATACAAGTGACAACTATACTAATATATGGAGACTGATTTTGCGAATATCCTTTCTCTAAAAAATGTAACCAGTGCAACTACTACAACAGGTCCAGGAGAGAACCTGCATTCATCTTCAGAAAAACTTGGTCTTATCTAATTCTCTTTTCAGAGAGTGAATGTGTCACTTTGTGAGAGGAAAGGCTGAATCCAAGGGAGGGGCCTACTTTTATTGAGAGGCTCCCCTGCACAGATAAATCCAATTTTTTTATTTCCGCAATTAAAAAAAACCAGGCAGTTTTAGCAGATGTTCACATGCAGGAGCTAGCATGCGCATGCGAATGAGCAGTGGAACTGAAGCCTAGATTATCAAAAGTCTAAATATAAATGTTAAATACATTTAAATATTAATTTATTTATTTTTACTTTTTTTTTTTTTTTTTTACTTCTTTATAACCAAATTGCTGAATTGAAAGGATTGTAGGCTATCCTGTAGCTTTGTTATTCCGTGAAAACCTTCTTCAAACCAACTCATAAATGAATTCAACATATTTGCAACACAGCACAACTCCAGGTAACCAAAGATTTGAAGAACCCACGTTTACCATGTATCACAACCGTTAAGTTGCGTGTGTGGTGTATAGCTTCTATGGAGTACACTACCTGTCTACTCCATGACTGTGTTGACATCATCCATAAAGTGTGGGAACCATGGTACTCTTTAATAATTCCTCTTTACTGGGTTGACAGTAGTCTATCTCCACCTCCACCCTCCACTTTATCTAACACCTTGCCCGGCAGGACGCTCCGAGGATTAGTTTTCTCCTTCTCCTTTCCTCTCTCATTTCACCATACACGTAAAATTTTTCAAAAAATTCCTTTATGTAGATTTTGTATTTTTTAGATTGTATTGTCACCAGCATATTATTTGATGGTTAGTCTGTTCAGTTTTGATCGCTGACCATGTTTTTGCTGTCTTACATTTTGTGTTCTCTGTTGTTAGAAATGAAAAGATTTAGAAAAAAAGCTTTATTCTCAGAATAAAGCATTTTTAAAGGGTTTTCAACTGTTATCACCATCCAGAGATACTGCTGCAATATTTGTTAAACAGGTTTCCCTATGGGCATTCTCTGCTTTGGAAAAAAACAGCCATGTGCACTGTAAATGCATCTGTCCACAGAAATTAGTGATCTCTCTGAGCTTCCATTTATCCTCCATTCACCAGTTAATATTAGAATAGCGCGAGACTAAATTAAATAATGCTCTAGTGGAATGCCCAATGCTTTAAATTTAAAGGCTACTGTCGGTCTCTTCATCTCCTTTCACCCATCAAAAATGTGTACCCTTAATTTGTCGATTATGCAGTATATAATTTATGCCGCATGAAATTTATGCAGGACTATACTTTCAATATATACAGTATATTTTGATTCTACTTTCATTTACAGTTGAATGAAAGGGCATTGCATCATATTTACTCTCTCAGTGTCTTTTGGGCAAGATGTCCTGTCTTGGGAGAATTCTGCCCACGTAATGTGCCTTAAACACTCCTGCTTCTACAGCTATAAGTCAGACTAATCATGTAAAGTATATAATAACAAATACCTCATGTATAAAGTTGCAAATAGATAGAACTTTCTAGATAGAAAGGAACAGCTCTAGTCTCTTAAAAAATAGACCACATCCAGTTCAGCATCTCAATTAAGCCATTGTTCTTCAAGGGAAACAAAAAAAAACATTTCTAATTAGATTTAATTGAAGACAGTAGAGGAAATATTCCATCAAATTTACTTTTGAACAAACCTGCATTGGAAAGACAGAGTAATGTTGAATATTGCATTTTATGTCAATACTTCATGAACATGTTGGTTCCAGCTGCCATCCGCTTGGAACCATTGCTGGCAGTGACAGAAGCCCACAATTAGGCTGTAGGAGGTATAGCTTGCCTAGAGCATTGAGTCCTAGTCAACCATAGACCAGTGCCCTGGGTGTTTGTGAGCATGGCCACAGATGAGATCAATGCATCCACTGTTATGTGCATCCTCCCGTTAGTCCTTATTCAGCTGCTTCTTTGTCAGTATGATATAAAGTGAAATCCACAAATACAATACGAATACTATCAACCCTAAAACAGTATGTGCCACAGCAGTATATCTTGCACAATACACACATACTTCCACTCTATTTCGTTCCTGACAGATTGCATACAGCACATAAATAAAATAGAATAAAGGTAGCATAGAAATCAATGACCCCATGCAAAAATACTTGCTGCATTCACACTAATGAAGCATGTATGCAATATCTTGTGAAAGTACATGTATGCTAGAACAAAAAGGTCAAATCTGTTTTACTTACAAAGATCTGACCATTTGTGCTTTTATTGTACAAGTGAGACTGTCTATGTACGTGTACTGTAATAATGTAATCATGTATTAATAATATACGATCTCACATTAATATAAAAAATGAGAAACAGGAAGAGGCTCTTTGTCTAGAATATGCCTGATGCATACTCTCATATTTAAACACATCTGATTCCCCTGTGTGAGATTTAAATCCTCTAAATCTTCTTATTAAAAGTCTCCACCCTCTAGTCTCACCCAGACTGCACAGCATGCAGAGGGGAAGGAAGGACATCCACTGCTATCATGTGCATGGAGAAGACCCTAGTCAGGCATTCAGTATTTAGAGAGAAATCATACAAGTGTAGACTGCTACTTTGCATGATTTATTCTTAACACCGTGTACGGCTATCTTTGCTGCACCATATTACCACTTCTGGTATATGATCCTTATGAAACAATGATGAAACATATAACATCTAAATACACCTATCTGTAATAACATATCAGCAGACATTTTAAACAAGTGTTACAAGCTATAACAAACAAATCTGAAAATAACAGCTGAGGGCCACCAGTGAAGGCTCGGATGGGCGCATGCGTCCCTAGGGCCTCCTGCTGCCCATCACTGATCTAGACCTTTCCAGTATTACTATACAGATAATTCAAATTATTACATGGTAGAGCTATTATCAGAACATAGGGATAAACTATGACAACTACAGTAATATTCATGTTGATTAATTAAAAATTGAGAAGTGCATGTTGTTTATTGTTACATTGTAACAAAATTGACTAGAAGTTGTAAGACCACAGTGAAGATGATATTACATGGACATTGTATCCCATATAGCACTAGTTTAGTATACTTAAAGATAAATTAACTATTTTTTTTCTTCTGTGTATGTCTAATGTCATTTTTAAAGCAGCAATCCCACATACACTTTTTTCTTTAAATAGGAAGTTAAGTATGCATCAGAGTTATTTTTCTTAACTGTCGTCCTCCAAATAATTATCTCCTTTTCAAAATCTTTCTGAAGGGGAGACAAGTATGGCTGCCAGGGATAGCTGTACATGATATAAATCCAAATTTGCATATTAAATCATTACATTTTGTTAGTTGCTAGAAAAATAATTACCCTGCAATTAATTGCTTTTCATAGCTTCTATACTTCACTAATTGAGCGCAACTATAAATCATTAATAGCAGCCTGAAGAAACAAACCAAGGAAAATGCTATTACCAAGCTGCTTCTTCTGCCACAGGGATTTGTGTTAGAAAAACAATATTTTTTTTCATGGGATTGTTGCTTTAAGAGATAAATGCAGAATATATTATTTTCTGGAATTTCCCTAGCTTCTATAAATATGTTACTAAGGGGCCTATTTATGTAGCATTTAGCAGTAGAGTAACCCATAGGGCTAGATTTACTAAGCTGCGGGTTTGAAAAAGTGGGGATGTTACCTATAGCAACCAATCAGATTCCATCTGTCATTTTGTAGAAGGTACTAAATAAATGAAAGCTAGAATCTGATTGGTTGCTATAGGCAACATCCCCACTTTTTCAAACCCGCAGTTTAGTAAATCTAGCCCATAGACTTCAATGTCAAATTCGCAAACTGGCTCCAGTTTGCTGTCTCCACAGAAAATTGTGGTGCTGAGCCTTAGTTTTGGAATGATCAAATATATCTCCTGCTTTAGCCTATCTTTAAATAGCCCCAAATACTAACTAGCTTCAGACCTCTGGCTTGTTTCTTGGATTTTTCTCTTGTATATAGTTTTGGTACCATGTTGCTCATTTTGATTCTGACCTTTGGCTCACCTCTGACCTACCTTCTGGATCCTCCCGGTGTACTGCGCTACTGTTTGGCTTTGGCCCGGATTGTTCGACTATTCCTGTTCATCACTCCACCGCACTGGTGACTCAAGAGAACCCCAACTTGCGCACCTCACGCAGCCAAGCCCCTACCTCCTTAAGGTGGTCCTTGGTGAATACCAAGGGTGTATTAGACTCCACACATCCCTTTTTAGTTTTGTCAATACCAGTCAGTGGTAATTTCAGCGTTACTAATGTAACACTAATATTTGCCTTAATCATGTGGAAATATCTGTTTTCACATGATTTAAGGCACATAAATAAGAAAAATAATAAAAAATAAATGGACCCTAAATCAGTTTACAGAGTTTAGTTTTTTTCTAGGATCTGATTATTTTTGTCTCTGTCCCATAATCTTTTTATTTCATCCACAAACTCTTCTGTCAATCTTATTCAACTTTGACAATGCACCCATTGTACCGCTTGTGATGTGATCTAGTTTTGATATTTTTCATACAGCAACATATCTTATTTTCTAAAATCGATAATTTGATAATTAAATTACCTATGCCCACTAACTTGCTTTTCAGAAAACTTGCACAAGTACTGTAGAATAAGGATGGCATATGAGGATGAGCATATTCCGTCAATTTTCATCCAATCGAAAACAAAAACCTTTCCTCACAGTCAAGAAAGTTTGAAAAGTAGAAAAACAAAATCACTTTTTTCCCATTGAAAATGGAAAATTGCATGTGCAGATAAATACAGCTGAAAAAAACAAGAATCAAAAGGTAATATTGAATAACAGTAGAAATTTATTCTCCAGTATCTCATAGATGAGTTATATATGTGTTTCGTTATGTTTTCTTATGAGTAAAGTGAATTGGATTTATGAACATTTTTATTAATTGAAAACTGAGTGTCTGAGGACAAAAGCACACGTAGGAAAGATGGCAGAAACATGCACATATGGATGGCATTTGTAAATGAGTGACGGGTGAAAAAAACAGAGCACTTGATCAAACAAAAATTGCTATGAGAATGCAATGTTACAAACGTAATGGGGAAAAAGAACAGAACTCAGCACCTCTGTAAACCAGCTTTATTTAGTTTAGCTCGAATTCTAAATGTGCCCACACAGGTTTGCACTCATGTGTTTACTGCTAGAGTGCTCCCTTGTAGCTCCAGTTCAATGCTTCAGGCTACTCCAATACAAGTGAAAATAGATGGACACTCACCAGTCGTGTAATAACTTTAATCAGCACAACACAATTATGCAAATCCCACCATTGTGCAGCAGGGCCATGATTCTGTAAATTACGGCATCACACCCCACATTTATCCCTTGGACCTCCCATTCGAGAAGATGATAAAAAAGTATTTTATAGGAATCTGATCACTACTCTCCAAATATAACATCACTCCTTACAAAATATAAGGGCATATTTTACATATATTCATTTCATCTGTGTATTATATTTTCTTTGTTCTGGGACCTAAAATTTGGGGGCTTTGTTGCAGGAATGCAGGATGTGGTTAGTGATTTAGTAAATATCTTTAAGCAAAATTATGGTACAGAAAATCTTGATTTCCTGTCATTTAGTGCACAGAATAAAGAATTATTGCTTCCAGAAGTTAAAATTACATATAAAATAATACCTTTTAGGTCCCACCTGCTTAATTTTAAACTTTCATTTTAACATGCAAATAAGGGTTCGATATAACAGGATTCACTATTCAGAAAATATGTATTTGGTCCCTATGTATTGCTAAAATATAGTGTTTGGTTCTTTATTAATTTGGGTGTCTAGGACAATGCCTTCATATCACCCCAGTACTGTGCTTGGCTGCCTGACCTCATCAATAGACAGCTGGGATGTGTCTCTAAGGGTGACAAACTTACAAACAGGATACAGACATCTAATATCTTTATTTTTGTACTTTATTAGGGGGGAATTCAATTGGCCGTGTTACTGGTAAAATTAACGCGGCCTGCGCATTATTACCGTTATTAAGGTAATAATGCGCTTAATTACTGTTATTACGGTAGTTTCAACGCCGGCTTTCTGCTCGCAGCTCCCTGAGCAGAGAAAGAAGGGTCAACACTGCAAATACTAACTCTTTGCATAAACTTAATGTAATTGTCAATAAAAGCATTTGACACTTATGAAATGCTTGTAATTTTACTTCAGTATAACATAGCAACATCTGACAAAAAGGCCTAAAAACACTGAGCAGCAAACTATGTGAAAACCAATACTTGTGTCATTGTCAAAACTTTTGGCCATGACCCTAGTCCTCAAATATCTATCTATACATGAGATGTTGAGATGCACATGATTGTTATTAAAGTAAAACATTATTGAAATTACTTTACTATGTTGTGTGCATACTTGCCCACTCTCCTGGAATGTACGCTTCCTTGTGAAGCGGACGAGATGGGGGCCTCCATTACACAAATTGTCCTGAATCATGGCATTTCTACCACGCCCCGCATTGAAATCCTGCTATTGTGTAATTGCACCGCTGGGGACAGAGCCCGACCTGTCGGCAAGTATTGTTGTGTTCGAGAGGTATGATATTGTGTAAAGATCTATGTGCAGAGTATAGTGGGTGATTTGGAGGTATATTAGTGCATTACTTACAATGTTATGGCTCCTGCCCCAACACTAACTCATGTAGCCTGCCTTACTATATGTTAACTAAACAGCTAGCAAGGGTGGCTGCCGAGATTTATATGCAGAACCACAGCTGGTGCCAAAACTAATGTGCAGAGCCATATCTAGCACAAAGACTAATTTGAAAATCCATATCTGATGCAAAGTTCAATATGCAGAATGACACCTTATGCCTTGTGCAGAACCATGTCTGATGCTAAAACTAATGTTCTATATCCAGGGAATTGGTTGTATTTATATATTCATATATTCAAGTTGATTTTCACTTCATTCATAAAAACATTTTTACACTTGTTTTTTCACTGCTCTCCCCATTCTCAGGAGGAAGGAGGCACATTGTCGCATATGGATGAACTTTATTGGCAGCTCCTACTTCCAATTTTGGGTCTGTTGGGCTTGGAGAGATCTCTCTCCACTCTGTAATCTATGAAATGAAACTTGCCACACTGATGTCATCTAATGACCACTGCATATGGCAGTCAGCTGCGTTCATGTTATGGCGATTGCTGCAGTTTGTGGAGTTCTCTGGGGTTGAGGGTATCCCTGGGAAGCAAAAGGGCTTTCCCAATTACTTCAGGATCTCCCTCCAGTGAACACAGCTTACAGTGGGGGTAACTGGAACATGGTAGCAGCTAGCTGCCAGTGCAAAGAGACAAATACTCTCCATTTCAGGAGGTGTAAGGAGGCAGCAGAAAACCCTGGACTGCAAGGTAAGGACATAGTGGCCCAGGAGAGAAAAATGGGGTCCCTACAGGTCACCAAGTCTGCCAACAATCTGCAGGATATATGGAACAGGATAGCCATCTGTGTTGGTGCGTCCCCCTTCTCCTGTAGTGCAAGAACAAGGCACAGCAAAAAAAAGAAAAAAAAGTTTTAAAAAGAGAAGGCAATTTACAATAAAAATAAAGGGGTGTCGCCATGTTCATTGATGCAAGAGGATGGGGTCCAAAGGTTCAGGCCTATCTTATATTACTAAATTGTATAAATACAATGATGCTGTAGTATTTCTTAATAGAAAGTTAATATGAATAAGAATGTAATTACCCAAGATCCATCACTGCATTAGCAAATCACATTTTGAACATGATGGTGCTAAAAGCAACTCTAAATAACACAATACAAATAATAAAGACACCAGGCCACAAAAAGCAGTTGCCAATGAGAATCAGTGATGTGGAACATAAGACAGTTATCAGAAGGCAAGTCCTTACCTTACTGCGTCTGATTTTGCTCTCAGTGATCACTGCCTTTCATTTAACATTGAGAAGTGAGTTATGGAATGCTAATGTTGCACTAGTAGTTTCCCCTGATATTTTCTGATACTACAGATGCACACAATTTTTTTAGCTGAGATGATGGTATTGATAGTAGGTAGAGCCTGATTAATACCACATGGGCCCCAGACAAGATACTGATTTAAGCCCAGTTTTGCCCCCTCTGTCAAACCCCCCACATAAAACCAGGTTGAGATAACCAAGGCCCCTGAGTATCCTAGGCAAGAGACTAGTTTTCCCAATGGATGATCCGGCTCTGATAGTAGGACAGATTAAAGCATTACAACTCGTGTGTGTATGTGTGTGTGTGTCAGAGTGTCACTCTCTCTCTGCTCATCAACTGGGACAGATTGCAAAACAATAGGAAAGAGAATGGATATACAGTTAAACAACAGATGCGTAAATGTATATATTACAACTCCTATACTGACAGTTTTATAGCATTTCTATCACACTGCTCCAGGTACCAATGTCTGATGATAAACATTTAAGATGACCTGTCAACTGTGTGACAGATACTTTTTCTTAAATACAAGCCATGAGTAGCATGTAGAAGCCCTCCCGATTCACCCAGTAGTGGCTCTGTGGCTAGAGTGATCAGCATGCTGATCTACCTGTCTAGCATACTTAACAGACTGTCCAGCATCCTAATTGCTTGCACCATCATCAACCTGCTCCAATTCACTCTTGGGGATGGACAGATCACTCTTCGGTGTGGACATAAAATACGAAGCACATTTTTCATCTGTCCCACCCACTGGTGAAACTGTGAGAAGGTGACTTTTTTTTTTCTGCATCAGATTTTGCAGAAATTATATATAACAAATGAGGACCTGCTACAGTGCTGGTAAGAATTTTTCCTTTACCTTCCTCATTTAGCTTGAGATGCACTGATGCCTTCACTCCCAGGAAAAGAGCATCCGTTTTCTAATATAGAAGGGAAATTACACATTCAGGTAGCATCAAAACTTTGAACATATAAATATCATTCTTCCTACAGGGCTATGGGACCTATTCATCAAGCCTGAACTTCTGTGAAAACGACAGCGGTACAATAATATGTATCTGCAGGCAACAGTGATGCATGGTGGGGGTTACTGGGCAAGTTTGGGGCTGCATTTCTGCACATGGAGTTGGGGATTTTTTCAGGATTAATGGTGTCCTCAATAAAGAAATACAGGTAGGTACTTGGTAGGTCCAACATGCAATACCATCAGGGAGGCATTTGATTGGCTCCAAATTTATTCTGCAGCAGGATGAGGACACCATACATACAGCCAATGTCATTAAGAACTAGCTTCATTTTAAAGAAGACTGAGTCCTGGAAGTGATGATATAGCTCCCGCCACAGAGCCCTGATTTCAACATCATTGAGTCTGTCTGGGATTACATGAAGAAACAGAAGGTATTGAGCAAGCCTACATCCACAGAAGATCTGCGGTTAGTTCTCCAAGATGTTTGGAACAACCTCCCTGCAGAGTTCTTTCAAAAACTGTGTGCAAGTGCACCTAGAAGAATTGGTGCATTGATGCTGTTTTGAAGGCAAAGGGTGGTCACACCAAATATTGATTTGATTTAGACTTCTCTTCTGTTCATTCACTTTGCATTTTGGTAATTGATAAAAAATAAACTATTAACTCTTCTATTTTGGAAAGCATTCTTACTTTGCAGAATATTTTCCACACATGCCTAAAACTTTTGCACAGTACTGTATATGTAGCAAATAGAAAAAGTCTATAAAAATTGTCTATATAATTGTTAATTCAAATCCTTTTTATTCCTTTAGTAGTTAAAACATAATATCCAGCACCCCAAAGTCACACATATTATTTTAAATGGAGGCAGGTTAGCCAGTGCTAAGATGCTCTTTACTCCAAAAAAAATTGTGTGTGTGTGTGTGTGTGTGTGTGTGTGTGTGTGTGTGTGTGTGTGTGTTTGTTGGACTGTAAGTGAATGACAAATATTCTCTGTACAGTGTTGCGGAATTGGTGGCGCTATATAAATGATGATGGTGATGCTCTTTAGATAGACACCACTTTCTTACAGATCATTCTTCTGAAAGTGGACACTCAGTATGAGTTTTCATTTTTGTTCAGGAATTCCCTAAATGTTTGATAGGCCTTGTTATATTTAGGAAAGGCAGCTTGAAGCCATCATCATTTTGTGTGCTTTGCATATGCTGGGCAATAGGGTTACTTGTCTAACTACATTCTCGAGCCTTCCGGGGACTTTCATTCTATACAGTTTTAGCAGATAATATTTACTTCAAAATTATTTTAAGTAAGAGCTTATACTTAAAATACATTACACTACAGAAACCTGCAACTGTTTTCAATGATTTTAGTATATTCTACTCCATTTCCACATTATTAATTTTTCTCATTCTCCTTCCTTCTCACAGCAGTGCATAACTTGTTGAGTCACCTACTTACTTATTGCCCTAAATCTCACCCTCCCTTGCACACCTATTCACATATTTATGTATTGTCTTAAATCTGATCCTTACTTGTTTAACTATTCTTTTACTTACAGCATCTCATTTCCTTCTCTTCTAGTATTATCGCTTTTCCATATCACCCTCATTCCAACTGTTGCCCAACCCTCTTGTCATGACTCCCACATAATACACCTGTGTTCCTTTGTGAATATGTACATGACTTTATAGAATCATCTATGTATGTTGTATTTACTTATCTATTACTTGTCTACCTGTACTATTGTACCATTGGATCTACTATCAGTGTGTTTGTATATGAATATATTGTTGCTACATGACTTAATGCAGGTCTACTTTGTAAATGAGATGGTAATTGTGTTCGCCTGGGTAAATAAACAATTTGACTTCTTGATTGATTGATGCTTGTGAGTCATATTCCAGAAATTGGCTACAGTAAAATTGAATTAGTCTAAAATGGCCCTAAGGTATATATTTCATCAGTCAGGAATATGGGTGCTCTGAAAATATATATAGCTGTTGGAACCAATATTTTAATAGTTGTTCCTAGTAATAATCTACTGAGAATGTACATGGATGTAAATACAAATACATAACATGTTTTGCCACCTTATAGGACACCTCTCTCTACGATTACACATTGCTAATGTACCAGCCATGAACAATACAATTCCAGCTCCACAAATGGTTGGGCCAAATATATTGGGCCTCGAAAAGCCCCATCTATTAATTGACAGAACTAGGACTGGACACAAATCTTATTCCCATGCCCAAACCATGTGCTGACGTTTACCTCGATATTGAAAAAATAGTGTGTATAATTTGGCCAGAAAACCCAGTATCTTCACAGCAATTAGCTCCTTTTATTTTTTTTGTATAAATCTAATTTCTCCTATATTCTAGATCAGAGGTTTCCAAACTCAGTCTTCAAGGGCTACCAACACGTCATGTTTTCAGGATTTTTTTGGCTTGTAGAGAGCAGGCTTATTTTTACACTGTAATTTAATGTTTAATGGGAGTGTCCCCCTCCCAACTCTAATTTAAATTTCCACATGGTTATGCCAAGGTGCAGAACTGTACATTTAAGCTGGATTTACTCCTAAGTCTAAATGAGGTCCTGAATCTCTAGTTTGATAGTTGTCATTAGTGTCCCTGAAAATCTTGTATGGTACTGGATATGTATATACTAAGTATATGTAATTAAATCCGTGAGTATACCTTGTATACCTAATGCTCACATCTTGCCATCAATGTTGAGATGCTGTTTATTAGCCCATCTCATTCAAAAGTATAGTTTGTCTATGGTTCACTGCAATCTAAAGTTCAGCAATTCATATGATCAACTAAGAGTGAGCAGACATGTCAGGAGGATAATGATTGGGTAGTGATCATTTTGGAAGCTATAAAATACACAACCATCCTTCTGTTTTAAAGTAAATAGATTTATTGCATGAAGCTTACAGGTCATGGCATAACCTACAAATTTGTGGAAACCTTAATGTATGTAATGATCCATATGCATGAACTGATCTGAACATCTGGTGGACAGTGATTTATAAAGACAGAGAATACAGGTGTAAAAAGTTAAAAATATCAATAGATTAAGATTATCTAGTTGCCTTAAGCCCATGACAGTGTATTCTATGTCAACCTCCACATGTGCTCATATATGTCATAAATGTCAGATCACGAGCAGATACTCATTTGTACATTACGTCCCAGTGGAAAGATTTAGAAGCACAACTAAAAGGTTAAAAATACATCTGTGACTTTATATATTTAAATACAAATATATAGAAAAAAGTAACTGAATAAAAATTGTTGTCCATATGTGATCTGTCCACTTGACAAAAGTACCTGGCTAGGTCTCTATTAGATCAGTTAGATCACTGCAATCAAACTTTTTGAAAATAGACACCTGGATGCTATTAAAGTACTATCTGCCAGAGAATATTTGTCACTGAAAACGATGTCACGCTGATCACTCAAAAATGGAAAAGCAATAAAAAGTAAAATAAAAAAAAATAGAAAGACCCACTAAACTTAAAATATAAGTTGCCTTATATAAAAAAAACAGCTACGCAATTTTCACAAATAGAGGTTAGGCTTGCCTGACACTTCCCTCCTTCGTTTTGCCTCTTCATACATAACCTAATGCAAGATTATAGTATGCAAAATTCTACATACAAACTTATATGTACACATTTTTTGTGCGCATGTACAGTACTGAAATATGTATCTTATGCACAAATAGGGGTGCATCCAACGCTACATAAGATGGCTGCAGTACACTCGATCAGGGATACTTAACCAGGACTGATCAACAGAGTAAGACAGGGACAGCTTTCAAAAAATTTCTCAAAAACACAGCTTATTTGTAAGAACAATCTATAGATCGTACCTATCCTAGGTCCTTTGTCAAGATTAAAGCGATTCCTATTGAGTCAATTATATAATCAAAAAACAAGTGAAAGTGAGGCTAGTGGAGGGATGCTCAATGCCATCATCCCCAAAGGTGGTGTAACACAATAATATAAACAATGTAACACTGAAAGTGAATGAAATGAATAAAGAAACAAAGTATCAAAAAAAAAAAAACTGCATGTGTGCTCCTACATCAGCAACTTAATGGTTGGAACAGAAAGGAGACTGGGCGTATGCGCCTGGTCGATGTACAGTAAGGACGTGCTAAGCTCGAGCGCATGCAGCAGCATCATGCTTAGGGCATCTCTAAGGTACATGATTTCCAGTCTTAACACTTGCACCAGCTCCAGGTCTATAGGTGTAAGTGATGATTACTGGTGATGACAGTGTGAAAAGATTTCTAGGTCCTCAACGATAATGGTAATAATGATATGTGAAGGAGTTAAAAATCTTGGTATTTGTCTTAAAAATACATTCAGTGTAATCACCAGCTCCAGCCTTGACCTAACTCAAAGACCCCGAATGGAGGCCTAGCATATGGGGTAACGAATGATAGCATTGGGAGTACTGGCGCCAATGAAAGTTGATAAGAAGAACCATAAAAGTGACATGAAGAGAGCTAACTAGCTTTGTCAGAAGATTTATATTTACTGAGGAAAATATCAATCATGTGTTTCTATTCTATAACCAGAAACGCTTTTTCATGTATAAATGTATCCAACTAATAAATGAGCACAGCTCAGTTCTATCTTGACATTGGCATGTCTGTGTCTTTATTACTGATCTCCTGGTTAACCAGCATCTTATCTCACTGATATCTGAAGGGACTTGATAAAGAGAGGTAAAATAACCCTAACAACAGCTGTCTATGCAAGCTAGAACCTGTATTTTAAATCGGGAGTAAACTGTAAAAATTTATTTTATGTACAGTAGACATTAATAACATCACAATAAATGTATTTTATGTGGGGAGATGTAACTTTTTTAATTTTCTAATATTTGCTCATTAATGACTATATTATTAATAGGTGTCAATCGTTGAATCATTTTTATCTATTTTAGTGTGTTATTTTCTGACTTGATATTCCACATATGTATTGGACGTATCTTGCAGTGTATTTTCTGTTAGAGCAGAATGGACCTAGACCTGTATTCATCTTCAGATCCACTCCTTGTTGAATACAGATGTGTGTATACCCAATATATGTGTTTTAAAAAAAATGCCCACTACGTTTGTTTTGTGTTCCTCGATGAATCAGGCTGTTAACGCTCATGAGTTGATATTGGTCCCACAGTGGCCAATCTTTATATGGCAATTTATGAGGCGTGGCACACTAATTCGTGGCAAACCAATCTTGTTTATTACGTTAGAAACATTGACAATTACAATCTGGACTAGAAAACATGAGCATTTTGTGGATTTTGTAAAGGAATAGAATGCAATTGTTTCCCGAACCATGCTCCATGAACATCACATTCATGTGAGGACCCAAGAAAAATCAGAATTTTTCTGTGCACATCTTTTCAACTGAACAATAAGCCCCATAGTGCCTAACCAAATGCTGCTAATGTTTGGAGAGTAGTTACTGTGGTAAGCTGTGTGCAGACAAATTTAGATTGATCCTAGGTACTGTTTTGTTGCTTGATGAATGATCCATGAGATAGCCCACCTTACTGCCATGCATCTAATGGCCCTAATATGAATGAGAAGTTCATGGGGCATGTTTAAACAGGCTGAAAGTTAAGAGGAGTGAAGAGAGGGGCGTGGGTTCAATCATTACAGCCATCAGATGCTAATAGTGAACAGCACATCCAAGAATTTCAACCCCTTTGGTACAGAGTGTGGATATGATAATTGGAAGCCCTCAGCTGTGAAAGATATTGTGTGTATATAACTTAAAGCTCATTGTGACCTCAATGAAAAGTTTAATTATTTCTGTGCGTTTGACTGTCCTGTGCCTTTTATTATGCTTTACCTATATGCTACAGTTTGTAGGTGCATAATGGCTCATGTAGCTCCCCAGATTAACTTTGCTACAATTGTTTCTTGTTTTAATTTTATTTACTTTTTTCTTTGTTGATGTCAGCTGGGCTTGGTTGTTAGCTGTCAAAGTGGCGGTATTTGAAGTATTTCTTTCATTTTAAATGTTACTTTGTTTATATTAGTTAGACAAAGTAAAGTAATTTAGGCGCTAATAGGACAAACACTGTAAGCTAGGCAAATAGTTTACCAATAAAACTGTTTAAGCAAACTACACAAGTGTAATTAGTCTTATACATGTCTTTTGAGCAAGCTTTGGGATTCCGTCCTGTCTCCTTCATTTCTGACTATATGCTTGACACAGCAGGAACCCATGTAATCTTGATAAAGGTCCAAGGAAAACACTAAAACATTGACATGATTCTGAGTATACATGGCCTCTGACTAAGGAGTGTTGGTTTTATTCAGAATGCCAGATATGAAAGTCACTGAGATCGTAAGCTTCACATTTCTATACTTACAACGGTCCATGGTGGCTGCACCGAACTGGCTGAGGAATTTCTCATGGCTGCCCAAAAGTGTCTCATTTCCGATACCACTGACCACTCATTCATCCTTCATATACTCTAAGTAAAATACAATATATTTAATTCCTGTGGGGTTCAGTGTCCTATATTTGCTGACAGCCAAACCTGCTTTACATCTCCTAGGGATATATTTACTAAATTGTGGGTTTGAAAAAGTGGAGATGTTGGCTATAGCAACCAATCAGATTCTAGCTGTCATTTTGTAGAATGTACTAAATAAATTTTATTTAGTACAAATAAATTTTATTTAGTACATTCTACAAAATGACAGCTAGAATCTGATTTGCTATAGCCAACATCTTCACTTTTTCAAACCCGCAGTTTAGTAAATATACCCCCTAGTCTCTAATGGCTTATAAAAAACTTTTTTTAAATTTCACTTAATACTTCACTTTCCCTGAAAAATATTTATAACTGAAAAATGAATTTCAGTAAACAAGTACAAGTTACAGTCATATGAAACAAGTGGGGATTGCTGAGGTTATTTTGGGGGTTTTGGGGTTTTTCTCCTTTTTTAAAGTAACTTCTCCCTCCCGAAACAAAAGAAAACAATGATGTCCTATCTCTTATATCGCAGCAACTGTTTACTAGGAGCTTTTACACACTAATAGAGGTAAAAAGGCCCCTCCCCCTCATTAAAAACAAGTGAAGTGGAATCCAGATAAACAGTAAGTCTTGCAGGATAATACTAGTAAAATATGTTGCAGGATTCTGAAGCTGTGTAGAACACAATAGTGGTCAATGGATTGGAAAATATGAAATTATAAACCAATACCAAACAAGGACAATGCTAAAAGCTGAAATTTTTTTAAGAAAAACTTTTGGGAGATCCCACCCATCAGTTTACAGCAATTGTTTTGAAAAAATTATTGTCATTGGAAATAAAAATAAATATATAATCAAATACTTTTTACATAATTGCCACTATACTAATAGAGTTATGACTACTGGATATCTACTAATGAATATTTTTGCTTTATTGCTTACACCAGGGCTTTAGATTTGGTTGATCACAACAAACTGTGGATAACTTAAAATTACAAGTGTATTGTGTCATCTTCACTGCTTGTGGAGGAATGTGCCTATAGACCAGGGACATAACTAAGCCTGCGAGCAGGGCCTTCTCACCTCTTTGTCTGTTTTACCCAGTTTGTTTATTAGTTTATTATGTCTGTCCCCAATTGTAAAGCGCTACGGAATATGATGGCGCTATATAAATAAATGATGATGATGATAACTAGAAATATTAGTACCTGAATCATGAAGGAAAACTGATACCTACCTAGCTCTCAAATGTAACCAAATTTACCGAAAATAATAATTTCTGTGCCCCCCTTCAACTCTGCACCCTGGGTGGTTCCCCCTCTGGCACAGCCCTAGTAACATCCCGGATATAGACCAATAAGCAACAGTCCAGAACTTTGCACGTAAAGGGTTAAAAAACTGCATATTGTTACCTTACATAATCGACTCACATACATAACAAAGGGGGGTATTCAATTGTTAGCGTTAACGGAAAAAAACGAGCGCTCAAAAAATATTACCGTTTATACGGTAATATTGCGCGAGAAAAGCGTTAATACGGTAGTCTCCCTGAGCGGCGAGCTGAAATTCCGCGAGTAATTACCGTATTAACGCTAAGATTTTTTGAGCGCTCGTTTTTTCCCGTTAACGCTAACAATTGAATACCCCCCAAAGAATGCAATAAAAATAAGCTGAATTAACATTATCAAAAGAAACCTTAGTAACCTCAGATATGCTCTTCCAGATGCATTTGTTGCTGAAAAATATGTTAGAAAGAAACAATAAGCTGATTGCTAAAGGGGCAGAAGGTGTAAGGAATCTCTTATTGAAGGTGAGAGCAGAGTGGGAAAAAGCTGCTTGCTGCTCAACATATTACAAAAAAATATACAAAAAAAAACCAAGATAAAGTTGACTATGCCTATCTGATGGAAAAAGAAGGGAAAGAAGTTCAAATTGATCTCCACAATTATTGTTAATGCATCCATGAAATAAAGAGATCTTTGCTCTGATAGTATCTGGACAATATATTAAAGCAAAATACTGTATCAATATTACTAAAATTCTTGTTGCTATGGTTTTTTCAGCTATAACATAGAGCTTTACAAAGTGGAAAATCAGAAATGTTGAGAAAAGAGAGAGTGATGCTCCAGAACTGTGGTATAGAAAAGTTTTATGAAAGGAAGTAATTTGGGCCAGAAGAAAACCAGTCAATATGTGTACATGGTGAAATAAATCCAGGCTGTTCGCTTGGTTAAGATAACTGTGAAGATAAAGCTCAGATAGTCCAGCCATAATGTGAAGAAGGCAAGGCTCACTGGAGAAAACTTCTATGCTAAGTCAGATTTAAGAAAAGAGATGGACAAACGATATTGTGCTTAAACATTTTTCCCCCCGAAATACATGCGGAAACGGCTGTTTTTGCATCAATATTTCAAATTTATGTAACAGCTATTTAACAAAGTTCTACCACAGGAGATATTGCAGTCAAACACAGTACAGCTGAATACTGCTGTTGCTATAGTCCTCTAAGGCAGTGTTTCTCAAACCCAGTCCGCAGGACCCCAAACAGTGCAGGTTTTCCAGGTGACAAGAGAAATAATTATATAATCTGTGGATCTGTTACAATGTGTCAGTCAGTAATGAATGCACCTGTGCTCCAGCAAGGATATGGAAAACCTGCACTGTTAGTGGCGAGGACCAGGTTTGAGCAACACTGCACTAAGGGAGCAGTGGTTTTGTCAAATTTAACAAGCTGAAAAGCTTATCTTTTTGTAGCTTGTCTATAATACATAATGTCATTTGAGGATGTCATTACTAGTTCTTTGCTATGGAAAGAGCCATCGGAGAACGTAAAGGGGTCTCTTCAGATCCCTCCCCTTCTTCCTATTCAGTGTTGGTGCACGCGTTGACCTATGGTCGTGCATGCACAGTGAAAAGAACACGAAAATGGAATCTTTCACTGCTGCAATCAGTGGCAATAGAGTAGCTTTTACTACTCGCTGGAACAGCTACTTATTGGAGCAGCTGTCCCGGCATGAGTAAAATGTTAAATAGCATAGCTACTTCTTCTCTTATCTTTATAAGTAGCTGCAATAAGAGATGCTGGTTAATGGGCAAAAGTTGTGAAAATAGTCTCCTTTGACCAGCGGTTCCCAAAGTGTGCGCCACGGCTCCCAGGGGTGCCGCGGCGCTGTCACAGGGGACAAAAAGAATCATAAAACAACTTACCAATCCAGCGGCGCCAGGGACCCAGCATCCTCCTCCGTCCTCGTGACGTCATCATGCCCGACATATTCAGTGAGAAGCAGCAGGAGAGAGGAGGATGCTGGGTCCCGGGCACCGCCGCATTGGTAAGAAGATAGAAGAGAAGACAGAAGAAATAGAAGAAAGAAGGCCAAGTATGATAAGTAAAGAAACGGAGGGGTAGGTGAAAAGAAACAGCAATGGAGGGGCAAAAGAATGAAGGAAGGGGCAGAGTGTGGATGAAGAGGGGCAGACAATGTGTGGATGAAGAGGGGCAGACAGTGTGTGGATGAAGAGGGGCAGACAGTGTGTGGATGAAGAGGGGCAGACAATGTGTGGATGAAGAGGGGCAGACAGTGTGTGGATGAAGAGGGGCAGACAGTGTGTGGATGAAGAGGGGCAGACAGTGTGTGGACGAAGAGGGGCAGACAGTGTGTGGACGAAGAGGGGCAGACAGTGTGTGGACAAAGAGGGGCAGACAGTGTGTGGACAAAGAGGGGCAGACAGTGTGTGGACAAAGAGGGGCAGACAGTGTGTGGACAAAGAGGGGCAGACAGTGTGTGGACGAAGAGGGGCAGACAGTGTGTGGACGATGAGGGGCAGACAGTGTGTGGATGAAGAGGGGCAGACAGTGTGTGGATGAAGAGGGGCAGACAGTGTGTGGACGAAAAGGGGCAGACAGTGTGTGTGGACGAAAAAGGGCAGACAGTGTGTGCGGACGAAAAGGGGCAGTGTGTGGGGACGAAAAGGGGCAGACTGTGTGTGGGTACAAAAAGGGGCAGACAGTGTGTGTGTATGAAAAGGGGCAGACAGTGTGTGTGTATGAAAAGGGGCAGACAGTGTGTGTGGATGAAAAGGGGCAGACAGTGTGTGTGGATGAAAAGGGGCAGACAGTGTGTGTGGATGAAAAGGGGTAGACAGTGTGTATAGATGAAAAGGGGTAGACAGTGTGTGTGGATGAAGGGGCACAGTGTAAAGGTGAAGGGGCCCAGTGTGATGATTTTTGTACATGTTGTTGTTTTATTTTGTTTGATATTAGTCCTCTTAATATTAGCTGTAAATTAATATTTGACAGAAACATAATTGAAAAAAATATATAAATATTTTCTTTTCCCTTGGATTTATGTATATTATTTTTGCAAACAACTAAGTAAGTATTTCTATCCTGACCTAAATAAATACTTGTAACATCATTTTGACTCAAATACTTAAAAAACTTAACTGCTTAGTAATTATTTTGGAGGGGTGTTGTAAAAAAATGACGGAGACTCTAAGGGTGCCGCAAACTGAAAAACTTTGGGAACCACTGGCTTAGACATAATTACTGATGCTGCGTAGATGAATTTGCAGGACCACTGCTGGTCAGACACACATCCCTAGAAAGTTAAGGTCCATCGTGCCACGAATAATCAGACTCGACTTGTATGACTCATCATTACTAACTTAAATAAGGTTAAGCAGATTTCGCGCACAAGACGTTTAAATATTGCTCAGGCATAATATATTTCTTGGTGACTCTGTTGCTATTTTTCCGTATCAAATATGTATTGTAATTTACCGGAGAGTTCAATAAACAGTAAATGTATCTGTGAAACTGAAGACCATAATTGCAATGTAAAAGTACAGCAAGTTTATAAATCACCTACGTGTATGAACTGCCTACTCAGCCGAAATACAAATAATAATAATAACAACAATAAAGAATATACTTTTTACTCCATCCTTCCTTCCTGTCTGAAGCTACTAAGAGATACAAAGAGTTAATTTAATATCGGTTCACATGTCCATTAATTGTTGTTTATGTTTGGTGTCTGACACACAATGAAGCAATTGCAGCTTATCATATCCAAGACACTGTTACCTCCTGTGAGCTGGGCCTGCAATTCCTCCTGTGCTGTCATTATGTATAAAGTTGAGTCATCCTAATTACCAATCTTTATTATGTTTTCCATTATGCATTGGTGTAGAACAAATAAACATGATATGATAAAAGTCTGCTACTGTCCTATTATCGACCAATCATGTTATTGATCCACTTTATTGTTTGAGGCTGTCTGCTTTAGCGTTTGCACTAATAGTCTTTACTATATGGTTTAATTGCATACAAGTCAAATGCTAATATGTTGTATAGATAGCATAGGTATTTTTATGTTTAAAGAGTAACCTTTTCATCTTGTTAGCAAACTGATAAAAAAGAGAAGTTTCCACAATTAATATCATTTTTATAATGTATATTGATAATAAAAGCTTCAAAAAGAACATGACAGTTACCAAACTTAATATATTTAAAAATACTTGAAAAAATGTTTTACTTTATCCAGAGAATAAGAGATCCACCCAGGGTGGCATCCATTTTGCATTAATATGATTTTTGCTTCCTTTCTTCCAAATGGAAGCAAACATAAAAGTAAGATGTTAGCTGCTCCATGACACACATGTGGTATATATTTTACAGTGTCATGTAATTAGTTTTGTTGTATACTATTGAGAGTACTGATATCCTCCAATAAATCAATATGGCATATGTTAACAGTATCAGGTAATTCATTTTGTTGTCTACTATTCATAGTAATGCAACATATATGAATACATGGAAAAATTACCTCACACAAATCATAAGAATTTTAACATGCATTTTTCACCTCAGTAATGCACTCTTCAGAATGTTAATTCACGGTAATTTGTTTATTATCTTATCTGAGAAAGGAATATGTTTTCAAGGTTTGCAAAACTCCCTGAAGGATATGAATAATAAAATTGAAAATAGAAATGGATGCCTCTGGTAAGTTTTTTTCTCAGCATACTATTTGACACTAATAAATGTTATTTTAAGAAGGGCTTCAGAGAAAAGAATGATACAATTCCTATACCTGAAGAAGTACAAAATAAAATATTCTCAACTCCAAGGGGGGAATTCAATTGATCTCACGTATAACGCGGCCCGCGCTCTATTATCGCTAGTACAGTAATTTTAAAGCGGATTTTTGCTCGCGGCTCACAGAGCTGCATGCAAAAATCAGCGTGGAAATTACCATGTTAACGGTAATAATAATCACAATCAGCATAGTAATGGTAATAGTGTACGGGCCGCGCTATTCTTACGAAGAGTAAGGTCAATTAAATTCTCCCCTAAAGGCTCAAACCCACTGGCATTTATTACGTATTTACTTACCTATTTCTTGTGTTTTTTAATGCTAGCAAAATGCATGTAAACTTGTCTGACACTATAAATCATTTCTTATAGCGTATCCATCCATATTAGCTGCCATTTTTACCAGCATTTAGGCAATACTATGTTTAAGTCCTGGTTTTCAGATCTTGATTTTTTTTGTTTGTATTTGCATTGAGGAAGCCTACAGTAAGCTTCAACACTAGTAAAACTACTAGTTACAAAACACATGTTAAGTGTATGAGGCATACAAAATAAATCTATATTAACAAAGAAAACATTACTTTGCTGTCATGTAGAGGGTAAAGATGATAAATAAATTTGAATCGCGAGTTAGCACATTTATGACTAAAAAGAAGAGATTAAACATTTGGTGAATAATTAGCATGTAAAAATAGATATGGCTCTTATTACTGAGCACAAGAGTGAAATATAAGAACTTTTTTGTTTGAAAGGGGGGTTGGGATAAAAAAAAGCCTTGTACTTTTACTCTCTTGTTTGATTACTGATGTCTGCCAATGCTAGCATAGTGCTATCAAACCTTTCCCACTAGTGGGAAAGATAAAATGAGTATCAAGTAACTCAGCGGAGAGATGTAAGAGGTTGTTGTCTAATGGAGTACTCTATGCTGGATATTACAAAGCTGAGCGGTAAAATTTTATTATTATTATTATTAATTTTTATTTATAAGGCGCCACAAGGTGTCCGCAGCGCCATACAGGGACAAACAAAATACAATACAATGGGAGACAGCACAGTACAGTAAAATGTCTGTGAAATAATTGTTAAGGTGGGAAAACCCAATATAAAGTGACAGCTATAGGAGTATATTGATTAACAAATGACAAGAAGCCAAATTGACACAAATTAGTTGTGAGATCTAGTCTAGCATTTATGGGGTCAGATGAATTCAAACTCAGGGGCTTCATGCTGAGTCGAATGCAATTTGTTTTTGGCATATAATACACTTTTTTACATCTGAGCATGCGCACAAACCAGTAATTTCAGAACTAATTCTTTGTGCGCTTGCTCAGAAGTAAAAAAAAAAAGCATACTATATGCCAAACACACAAATTGCATTGAACTCAGCATGATCCTCTCAGTGTCTAAACCCTATCTGTACAGGTCTTCAATACATTTAGAAGTTCACCAGTGGTATATATTAGGCTGATTAGCTAAATTAAGCCACGTGCTATTTTGTAAAAGAAAACCTCCCATTCATACTCACATGATGAATGAGGGAGGGAGAGCCTGGGGCCAGACTAAAGTCAATCATATAAATAGAGAACAGTTCCAGAACTTGAACGATGTATCAAGTGGAAATGTTCTACAAATGATGCACAGGGCAGGTAGTAGCCAATAGGGCCAGCTCTTTGGGGACCCTAATATTTCTGCTGCTGCAGCAACTAATAATGGCATTTTTCAGTCATAATATATAGCTATATGTTAATATAACTTTATATTAACATGATAAATTAATAGTACCAGAATATACTATAGATCAGTGATGGGTAATAGGTGGCCCTCCAAGCAGGGCCGGCGCTCCCATTAGGCAAGGTTAGGCAATTGCCTAGGGCGCCGGGCTCTGCAGGGCGCCTCGAAATTACAAAAAAACGGAAATCCACGGGGAGAAGAGGAGGGAAGGGGCTATGAATCTTACCTGCATGAAGCTGCTCCTCTCTGCTCTGCCTTCTCCCCTCCGCTCACTGACAGTGACAGGCCGTGATGATGTCATCATCACGGCCCGACAGTGTCTGTGAGTGGAGGGGAGAAGACAGAGCAGAGAGGAGCAGATTCATGCAGGTAAGTTAAAGACATGGGGAGGGAAGCGCAGCGGCGATTTTTAAAGGGGGGGGGGTGGCGATTTTTAAAGGGGGGGCGCGATTTTTAAAAGGGGGGGGCGTGATTTTCACACTGTGCCTAGGGCGCCAAGGACCCTAGCACCGGCGCTGCCTCCAAGCCTTCACCTACGTACCCCAGCTCCTTCCTGCTCTATTGTAAGATTTGTTTGTTATAACTTACTTCCTGAGCATGTCTGATAATATGTTATTACAGATTGGTGTCCCTTTCTTTGATTGAATGTATTGTTTTAACTTTAACTGAACATGTGGTCGCTAAAGTGTTTCAGGTTGCACATCACTACTATAGATTATAAAGATAGCTGAAGTGTGATAATATTATTATGCAGGACTCAAGAACTTTATTACAAGTCATATTGCAAGAATTTGTTTTTAATATATGTCAAATAATAAATCAAGAGAATAAACTAGTTACAAGTGACTGAAAAGGAGGTAATATGAGGTGAATGAGAACATTGTGTAAAATTTAGTTTGAATACTCATTATTATTTATGTATGTTTTTAACATGGCAAATATAACCATTTGTACTGCCTGCTTTTTTAAATATAAAGAAAAAGCCATAGACACTTATGCCACGACATGATTAAATACACACTTGTAGGTGAAGACAAAACATACTTAGACATCAGGAGCACCTTAGTTGCTTGGCAGAGAAGGGGTTAATGTGGAATAGAAGTTTATAATCAGAGATTTCTGATGTCATAGTTGATTATTTTGCATAGAAATGTATAGGTATGTTAAGGACTACTATGTATTATATTGATGTATTGTTCTAGCCTGATCTTGTGCAAGTCCCAATATATTTAGAAATGTTATTCTTCTCACCCTCTGCAAATTAAAAATATATTATTAGTAATATGTTATGTGACCATATAAAGGTACATGGCCTCCAACCAAGTGTTTTCATACAGGGCACAGAGCCATGAGGTGGACTAATAATCTGCAATGATTTCATGCATATTCTTTATAACATAATAGCTGCAACAGTCTTTCATAGGAATTCTGAAACGGTAAAAAGCTGTAACCGATGACATCACTCCTGTCCAATCCTAACTATCTAATGTATTTCCAATGCTATAAATGAACATTTTTTCAAGAACAGCCTCACATTTGTGCCTCTCATGAGACAAATGTGGCAGCTCTCAATAACGCATGTGTAAATACAAACTTCTGGCATCCCATGTTATATACATACATTAAACTATATATAATATATATATATATATATATATATATATATATATATATATATATATATTTTACACACAAAGAAAGTAACTTTTTAGCTATTTCTTTGAAAAACAAGAAGCCATGTACTTGAAAAATATTTGTTACATTTCACCAAATATGTGTTAAAAATATGCACATGTAAGCTCACACAAAACACCAATGCCACTTTAGAAAATTAAGCTTTGCATTTAAAAATGGATTTCTGTCTGCAAATAGTATGAAAACAATTTATAGTGTACACATATATTAGGAACTGTCCTTTGATTAATAATTTATATTCTCAATATGCCCTTTTAAGATTCAATCCATTATAGCTGCAATTTTGTAGTCGCAGAACCAACCAACATGCAGTACTTGAAAATGACCAATTTAATAAAAATTATTTTCAGCAATGTGCTCTGCTGCATACTGAATGATTCTGTGCAAATATATATCACACATATGTACACTGAACACATTTACCATGTACACCATTTAGATGGGGGGAAAACTGTTAAGGGAAATATGAATCCATCTGCACCGCTTAAAACATTTTACTTTAAATATATGTTAAATAATAAATCAAAGGAAAAGACTAAATATTGTGACTGATAAGTACAAATAAAATAAAATGAATAAATGTTGAAAATAAATAATAATCGTGTGATGAACCATTCCCTAACTGACTGGCTGGGAGGGCCTGCAAGTCCCTTACAGCAATGAAAAGGTTAATGAAAGGGGGTGTTAAGGGTGAACCCTAGAGCGTGTACATGACTTGATAAATGGGGATTTATATGATCTTACTCACCAGAGCAGCCTGTGTGATGAGAAGCAGCAGCCCTGCACCATGTATAATTCCAAAGGCAAAATGCATCCTCCTTTTGGCTGGAGATCTCTCTGCAAATAACCCGATTGTATGTCCCTCCTTTCTCTTGCTTTTTACTCAAAATCTCTATTATTCCTCCATGGGTCAAACTAGCTCCTTTACTATGACAAATCCTCTCTCCCTCCGTATCACCTTCTCTTTTTCTCCTCCACCCTTATCTTCTTTTTCCTCCACCTCTCAGTGAGAAATGTATCCTCTGCTCCTTCTCCTGCCTCCCTCCCTTTTTTCTAGTGTTTCCTCGCCTAGAAATCTCTCTCAATCCTTTTCCCTATCTCCTTCCTTTCTTATCTCTCTCCTTCCTTTTCACCTTCAATAATGTGTTTGCCTTCTCCTACCCGCTGCCGTTTTGCTCCCTCTCCTCTGACACCCCTCGTTCTTCTCTTTCCCCTTCAGCAGGAAATGTCTCCCCTCCCTCTTTCCCCAGCGATCAATGTGAAGAAAGTACATCTATAAGGATGACGAGGCATCGTGACAGACCATGATGCCATCTTGTGGCTGTTTGGTAGAAGTACAAGACAAGGGTATCCTAGGCCCATCAAGCCATTAGTCATCATGATACAATACCTGTCCCTCACTAGGTTGACCTCATCCCCAGGATATAAAGGATCGTATTCCTCAAGGGAAACAAGCTGCTTAATATGGCATTTCATGTTCAATGGGCCAGAATGCTGTGCAGAGAAAAAAATAACATGTAAGCAACAATAGAAGGAATGTTTGCAATGCATGATTATTAGCCATTGCTTTTTGAGATATTAACGTTTTAATGTTATTAATGTAGCATATGTGTTATTTAGAATTATTTATACACAATTCCATTTGTATTTAATGATTTTTATACATAAAGTCTATTTTACACTAGCACAGATTATTATTGTATATTAGTGTACAGGAATGCAGACACAAAGAAAAACACTTGTATCAGCTAATGAAATTTTAGTTTGAAAGAAAATTTTAGGGATGTTATCGCACATCTAAAATAACAATATTATTGGAATATCACTTTGAAGCTACTTCAATAAATAATTAGCAATAAAGTAAAATTTTATACTTAGTGTTTGGTTTTGTTTGCTAACTTTCCTGAATTTAATGGGTCCTATGTTTTAAACATTTCTCCTAGGAGTTTTATAAAATTTTTGAGTAACATTGCAGTGCAATTCCTCTCAGCATAATGAATGCAATTTTCACTATATCTTCATCGATCTATTTATATAGCGCCACTAAATCAGCAGTGCTGTACAGAGAACCTATTGGAGCTTACAATCTAAATCCCTAAATCCATACACACACAGACAGAATCGAACTCATGACCCAGTGCTGTGAGGCAGAAGTGCTAACCACTAAGCCGCCATGCTGCCAATATATATATATACTCTATCGCTCTAGGCTTTCTATGTTGAAGGGGTTTACAACAGTCTGATGAACTTGATATGAAATATACATTACCTTAACTTTCTAGTGATACAACCATTTATCCACTGAGCATGTTTCTGTCATATCCAAGGACAAGAAAAATAAATAACTCTCTCTAGATGATTTTAATTTACAGGCTTTAAAAAAACCAGAAGGATAATATAAAGCTAAAGCAATGTTTTAGTAAAAGTTGTAGAAGTAATGTAGAAATGAATAAAACATATTGAATTAAGTTCTCTGATGATAGGAAACTAATATTTGTTGAAATGCAAATTAATAACACTAATAAAATTCTAGCCAAGATCCACATGGACTGAACCACGTATGGCATGCTTAGATGGACACGCTGCTCACTACACACTTTAAAATACCTCATAACATTTCCATTTTTGGTGGGACAGTCCACTTTGCCTGTAACATATAAACAGTATATCAAAGGGTGTATACATGGCTCTATTATTTTCAGGTGTTCTATGCTCTGTACTCTGATGACACTATTTTGGAGTCACAGACAAATTAATAATAACACTGTAGAATAAGATATAATTAAATAGCCTTTCTTTCATTGACAGTAGCACAGTAGCAATTGATTGAAAATGTTGTTAAATAAGAGTTGAAAACTACATAAAAGGAATATTTAATTCTTGTAAAATTGATAAATATAAGTATTGTCTCACCATTAGACTATCCATTGCACAATCGGCAGTAAAGTTTAAAATGTACAATCATTTTTCTCAATTTAGTCTGATCTTTCCTTAAATGATGTACCTCTGGTCTTGGCCATAGTCTCTCTCGCCTACTACAGTTATATTCATCAGAGTAGATGGTCCCAAACACAAGTCAAAAACATCCATACACTATGTATACAAACATATCTAAGGGTCTGATGTAGAGTTAGATGCAATTTACACTGAAATCGTAATTGCAAATGGCATCCCGTAATTTACATAGGATTCCGTGCGGGTTAGAATACTATGCAAATTGCACATACACACCTGTTTATCTGCTTTATCTCCCCAAAACAGTTCTGGGGTTGGTTAAGCTAGAGCTTAAGAAAGTAAGCACCAGGAGAAAGTACCCGCAAAAGATATCAGGGGCGCACGCAGGATTGTTAGGGGTGGGGGTTTCCATGTGAAGATGTGGTCTGCATGTGAAGTGATACACTGGGTTCTAGGTATGGGCGCAGTTAAAGAAGCTACTATGTGTTATGTTTTGAGACTGCAATTTATATTTAGCTCCATTATGGATTGGTGGAGAGAGTGTGAACTTGTAACAGGTGCAACTATTTAAATAATTTTCAGACAATGTATCAATAAGGTGCAACAAGGTGGGGAACGACCATGTTAAGAAGTAATCTAAACATTCTCATATATGAAGAAAGGAGGTAAAATACATTGGGATACATATAAAATGTTGCAATAGCCATGGAAAGTATTTTTTTGTCATTCATATATATATATATATATATATATATATATATATATATATATATATATATATATATATATATATATACAAGTTAACCCGTGCATGATACTCATGCATTCTAGTCAAATCAAGCTACTTCAGGTGTTAAAAAGGTTCTTGTCATGCATTTGGGCCATAGCCCAGGCCTCAACCACCAACCACTCCCCACTGTCACCCCCGGCAACCACCGACCACTCCCAACTGTCACTTCTCCTTCAAGAAATATATATATATTTATTTAAAATCTTTATAAACACTTTTAACAATTAACAAATTAAATTAACAAATTAAAAACATCTTAGTATACCAAATTTCAGCCATTTTTTTTTCCACACACACTAAGAATTTAGTAGGTCAGTGTATAACTCCGCCCAGCAGGTGGCACTGCAGCTTGGTTTTATTTTTTCCACACACACACACACACACACACACACACACAGACAGACAGACTAACACACGCCACTAGACATTTATATATTAGATATATATATAGAGTGAGGAAGTACAGCACTCACAGGAATCGGACACAGGTATGCTGAACCAATTAACTGTTTATTAGCAGTTGTCAGAATGGTAAAAAGTTCCAGCAATGGTACAGCAGTCATCCAGAAACAGTAACACAAAAATCCCCACCACCTACATCTGGCTAGACATAACTTTCCCGTCTGCAAGCCGGCCATTTACTGGCATCAGTGTTCCCACCCACACATACAGATAGTGCCTTTATCTTCCACCCAAGCATTACAACAAATCACAGCAAAGCAACCCGATTACACCCATGTGGAACACCTGTGTGTGTATGTGCTAAAAGAGGAATCTAGGGAAAACTTAACCCTGTCTGCAGCCTGCTGCTGCAGACTGTCGAAGTCGTATAATTGGATGAATGAAAGTATATTGGTTGATATTGTTTTGCCGTGCGATTGCAATGCGTACGCCACGTAACACAGATCCGTACGTCACCTAACACAGCGCGTGGTGCGATCGTACGGTAAAATACGCACGCACACACTAGCATTACAACATTTAGTTATTTATATAATTCATATTCATATTGGTTCCATCACACTGTAATTTAGGAGCAGATAGTATTTGGTTTATTATTAGTATATATATATATATATATATATATATATATATATATTGATTATATGTACACTTCAGTGATATTCAAGGTTTAGGTTATAGGAAAGGTATCATGCCTAGTATCATATTAAAACCCTAATCATCAGCAGCTGTCCGGTTCCATCGGCGAAGAGATCGCACATTGCATACCTTAGTTATTGATATTAGGGAATAAACCTTTGTATGATGCTGGCTATGAAAGGAGCAGACACCCCTGGAGAGACGACCCCCACCTTTGGATTCCTTAGATTGAATCAGCCTATGACCTGTTTATCCTGGAGCCACCCTTTGTCTGGACCTATAGAAACAATCTACGTCATCTCTATGGTTCTCTGTAACACTGAATGTGTATATATGATCATAGTCGGGCACCCAGTCTGCAGTCAACTCTGACACAGTATTCTAAGCAGATATACTGTCCATTGGGTCCCGTGGATGCGCAGCGAATATATGCAATAAGAGCGCGGTATGTATGTATCTTTTGGTATTGGCTGTGCTGTACTGTACTGTTCTTTATATCATGACAATGTATTGAATTGTTGACTATTTACATCTGCTAAAATAAATCACCTTGTGCGTTAGAAACACAATACCATTGCCTATGTAAAGCTTATTTGAAAACGATAGAATTACTTTAATAATTTGGGGGCTCGAAGGTGAGTTACATTACCGGCAGGTATGCAACGCTTACGGTATTCGGTTCCTCAACAAAGGGTGGATTGACGGACGCGTCGCATAACAGGAAAGAAAGCAATGTGTTTAAGACCTGTGGTTCACTTTGTGTTGTGAAACCGAATGTCCGCTGTTGCATAGACTGAAGGAACGCTAATTTGAATCTAGGGACAAGAAAGAAAAATGTTTCTTTTTATTGTCGTTTTGCGTTTTAAAGGGTATAGCATTGCATAAGGTATGTGTACTTCCTGCATAAAGTATGTGTACTTCCGGTATTGTTGCCACGTGTGTAAACAGTCATGATCATAGTCTGTTATCTATGCATAGTGTAATCACTTGGTAAAATCTCTGAAAGGATAGTGCCATTGTTTGGGAAATTTATTTTCTGTACAGAAAACAAAGGTTATGTGTGTGTATGTGAATGTTATTTATACATAAAGGCAAAAGTATACTGGTAACTATAGGCAACTATAGGTTTTTACACGTGTGCCTAATACTAATCACGATGTTTACTGATAACTAGTTTGAGCGGTGCAATTCGACCGCATGGTAAGGCCGTGATTGAGTATTGGGAGGGCAGTGTGGAACTATTTAAAATTCATAGCGCTTTGGCTCAGGTGTGTCTGACGGGGCATGGTAAAAAAAAGGTGACCTGACAACAAAGGTTCTGTTCTAGGGCTGAGCAGGATATAAAGAAACCTTTGTGTGAGTGGTGTTCTGTTCTAATAAGAGCAGGTGATAAAGAGACCCCACAGAGTATGCATGGCATACTCGAAGCGAAAATAACAGGTTTTCGCGGCATTCCCAAATATTAATCGCAAAGCTTACTGATAGTTAGTATCCGTAAGCGGTGCGGTCGGACCGCATGGTTGATTTAGTACAGCTGTGATTGCGACTTGGGAGATGTGGGAGGAAATACGCTGCAACCACTGATATTCTTGATTGATATCGGTTGCTAACAGTGGTAAAGTACTCAAACTAGGAAAGGCATTGATATTTTTAAGGGGACGTACCTATTGAAACCATCCGCGGATAAAAATCTCTAGTAGGTTCTGTTTTGCGTAGCGTTGAGAAATAGGTTGTTTTTACAATGGATACAAAGCAAACGCTAGAGATAGTTCATGTTGTGCTGCCTAATGAATAGCCGGTTGGTTCGGCGAAGTATGTTATGTATAATAAATACGGTGCGTATGCAACGGCATACTGCGACAAATGGGTCAAGATGACCGGGGAGTGTGTGAAACCTTTCCCAAACATAGGTAGTCTTGACTCAGAGGTGTTAAATAATGTTAGAGATAAAGTAAGGTTGATCAAATCAACAAAAATGAGAATTGAACATGATGACTGTTTAAAATTGTGGCAACAAGAAGGGTACACGTGGCAAGGAAGCCTGTGCTCAGCGGAAGTAAGCGTACGGGAAACAAGCATTCCGGAAGTGTGCATTGCAAAGCGTTGTGAACTGAGCGCAAACATGCCCCCGACAAATTCGGTCGGGGCGGATAGTACAGCCAATACCAAAAATGTAAAAACTGTAACTAGTAAGTTGTATGATGTCTTAAGTAATGTTTTAAAGGAAGAAGATGTACCCACAGTCATTTCAGCCATTGCCCATGCCAGTAACATACACGGACAAGGAAAGGGAATGGTTCCACCAGCAGGGGCAGTAGCTGGAATTGGTGAGAATAATGTAAAGGTTATCAAAGGGGGAGACATTCATTGTACTGCAACAGCGATTCCAGCAACTAGTTCAGAACATAGTGATTTGGTAGGCTTATATCCTGTCCGCACAACAGCAGTTCCCAATGGGAAAGCGGACAGAGATGGTGTAGTTCCCATGAAACAGGTAGCAATGTATTTTCCATGGACTAAGGCAGAACTATTTACAATTATGTCTGATTTCCCTGATCCTAGAAAAGATTTGGCCAAGTGTCAGAAATTTATTAGACATTTAGGTAATGCACATGAGCCTACTAATAAAGATTGGCGAGTGTTGTTTAGAGCTTGTCTTCCTCTCGATACTGATATACAGAAGTTCATTAAGGATTGCAGGTTGGAGAAGGATAAACCCTTAACTGAGGATGACAATCAGGATAATATTGGTCGTATAATCACAAAGTTAGCCATATATTTTCCAGTGACAATGGAATGGGACAAAATATTAACCATCAAACAAAAAGGTAATGAGATTACAACTGATTATTTTTCTAGGGCTATAGCGGCCTTGATTAAGTATACAGGGATATCAGATATAAGAGAAGATCCACATCATAGGGAGGTAGCTGTTGCAGTACTAATGAACGGCCTCCGGGAGGATCTAAGGACCTGGATACAAACCTCTTTTCCTAATTGGAGAGGTCTCACGGTAAATGATATTAGAGAGCATGCTATAGAACATGATAAAAATATATGTAAAAAGGAAAAAGCACAGAGTGATAGGTTAATGATGTTGAGTATCCAGGCGTTAGAAAAACTACATCCACAACCTCATAATTATAAAAACCACTATAAGGGACGAAAGAAACAGAAATCTTTGAAGTGTTTTAACTGTCTTAAGAAGGGACATTTGAGGAAAGATTGTAAAGAAAATAGAAAGATTGTAAAGAAAATATTAGAGCCAAGGCTAGGAAATTAGGACCAGGCAAGGCAAATAATCATCTGTGGTAAGTATTAATGTGTACTTTTTTTTTCTTTTTTGAAATATATTTTTATTCAGATTTTTGTCGAAAACAACAGAAAAAAAAAAAATATGAACGGTACAAAGTTTGTTATGCTCAGACAATTCATAACAATATTAACAACAAGAGTTTGCAAAATAGGTGAGACCTAAAACTCGGGGTCACCACAAACGTAGTGGTCCGCAAGATTAATAATATGCAGATAAGCGAGAGTCAAAAGAGATATGGTTATGAGATATCCAGAGTACCGTGAGGGGAAACTGGAGAGGGGAAAAGGAAGAGGAAATAGTGGGAATGGAACATGGAGGGGAGACAGTTTGGGGGGAGAGGGAAGGAAGGAATGTTAGTAAGGGGAAGAGCAAAGAAGAAGGAAGGGGAAGGAGAACCTAGCAAGACTCGGCACCGACAATTACTAGGGTAACGTTGTTTTCATTCTTTAAGAAGGGGAAGGTGTAGCAGAGAAGTAATCTTGCCACCTGTGCCATGTGGAGAGAAATTTGTAAGGGCGATCATTAACTACACTGGTCATGTGCTCTAGGTTGTGAATTTGCCAAACACTTTGAATTAGTTCCGAAACAGAGGGGCTTTTTGATTGTTTCCATTTCTTGGCTATTAGGCATCTGGCTGCAGTCAGGATATGGCCTGGGAGTAGCCACATAATTTTGTGGGTGTCAGGGGGAAGTCGAGGGAGGAGAAAGTATGAAAGATGGAATGGAGATCTTAGATTAGACACTTTATAAATAAGGTCAGCTACCTCCTTCCAGAAGGGGATGATTTTCGGGCAGCTCCACCAGATGTGGGACAGGGAGCCACGCTGGCCACAGTTGCGCCAGCAGAGGTCCGAAGTAGCCGGATAGATTGTTTTCAGTCTGGATGGGACTAAATACCACCGGAACAAAAGTTTGTAGGAGTTTTCTTTTATATTTGTACAGATGGAGGATTTGGCGACAGCCTCGCGTATCTCAGTCCATTCCTCAGGATCCAGAGACTCGGCCATCTCCTCCTCCCAGCGGAGCTCATGAGTCTCCTTGTCAGGCAGATTATGATTCAATAGTAGAGAATAGAAAGTAGATATCAAGCCTTTAGAAGACGTTTTGTTTTTACAGAAGGTTTCTAGGGGTGAGCGATTGTGAGGAGCACGAGGGTCTATTAAGGAGGTGAAAATGTGACGAATTTGAAGATATTGGTAAAACACGGAGGACGTGAGATGGAAACGCTTACGAAGATCAGCAAAGGTTGGAAAAAAACCCATTGGGACAATATCGGAAAGAAACAAAATATTCTGTTTTGTCCATTGGGAAAAAGATTTCGGGTTGACCCCTGGGGGGAAAGAGGGGTTATGCCATAGAGGGAACATTCGCTTGGGATTAGACAAGAGTTTAAAAGTGCGGGTGCTATATCTTCATATTTCAATAGAGAAACGAACTGTAGGAGGGAGGGAGAGCAGGGGAGGAAGGTCCTTAGGGTCTAGCCAGAACAAAATACTGGGAGATAGCATCTGGAGGAGGTCAGCCTCTGTGTCAACCCAAAGCCTAGTTTGGGGGGGAGAATGAGAAAGAACGGCTTGGGTAAGATGTGACGCCAGGTAGTATTTATGGAGGCACGGTAGCCCCAAACCACCATTCCGGGCGTGACGAAAGAGAACTTTGAGACGAACTCTAGGACGACGGCCGGACCATATAAATTGTGAGATGCTTGTCTGGAGATCTTTCAGAAAGAGTGATGGGACACGAACAGGGAGAGTCTGGAAAAGGTAAAGAATCCTAGGAAGAATATTCATCTTGACTGAAGCCACTCTACCAATCCAAGAGATATACCTTGGGGACCAGGACTTGAGATCGCGCTTCAGGGCGGATGCTAGTGGGGGAAAGTTAGCCGAAAATAGACGATCATATGTTTTGGTGAGATTGACACCTAAGTATTTAATGTGATGGGGTTGCCAATGAAATTTGAAGGTGTCATGCAAGTGAGTTTGGGTGCTCGGATGGAGATTAAGGGCCAGGGCTTCAGTCTTATCGGAGTTGATTTTAAAGTTTGAAAGGAGACCGTACTCATTAATTTCAGCAAAAACAGAAGGGACAGAGACATGAGGGTTTGTGAGGGTTAGAAGGACATCATCTGCATACAGGGCTAGTTTCGCCGATCTTAAACCTGTGGAAATACCAGTTATACTGGGGTTGAGGCGAATCCTGGAGGCCAGAGGTTCCATCATTAGGGCAAAGAGGAGGGGGGAAAGGGGGCATCCCTGTCTGGTACCATTCCGAATTGAGAAAGCCTCAGAAGCACATCCGTTAGCCAGGACCGTTGCTGAGGGGTTGAAGTAGAGAGAAGCAATTCCATTGAGGAATGGACCTTGAATGTTTGATGTTTTGAGAACCTCACGCATGAAATGCCATGAGACCCGGTCAAAGGCTTTTTCAGCGTCAAGCGCGAGCACCAGAGCTGGGGTTTTAAGCTTATTTGAAGCGTGGATTAAGTTGATGACTTTCCTTGTGTTATCGGCTGCCTGGCGGTTGGGAATGAAACCCACCTGGTCAGGGTGGACCAAGGAGGGGATCACACCCGCCAAGCGGTTTGCTAAAATCTTAGCGAAGAGTTTTAAATCAGTATTTAGTAATGATATTGGGCGATAACTTGCACACAGACTAGGATCCTTACCCTCCTTCGGGATCACCACTATATTAGCTCTGGTGGTGGCGCTGTCAAACTTTTGGCCCCTGAGGATCGAGTTAAAAAGATCTAGGAGCATGGGTGAAAGGACAGGGAGCAACTTTTTGTAATATACGGCCGTGAGGCCATCCGGGCCCGGGGCGGAGGTATTTCTCAAAGATTTGACCGTATGTTTCAATTCCTCAACAGATATATCCTGACTAAGTGAGGTAGATTGCGATACGCTTAGCGCTGGTAGACCACAAGTATTTAGGAATGTTTTAATACGAAATCCGAGGTCTCTAGGGGGGGGAGCGTCAGATTGGAGGTCGTACAGTTTGGAGTAAAATTCCTGGAACCCGTTAGCTATTTTCTGTGGATCAAATTGCTTACAGGAGGAGGCGTCCAGAATATGAATAATTCTATTGCGGGTCCGTTTGGTACGTAAACTACGAGCCAAGAGGGCGTCAGCTTTATTTCCTTTCTCGTAGAATCTTTGGGAGAGCCATTTCAGGGTGTTGGCTGCTTTAGTGGACAAAAGTTGCTGTAACTGAGCTTTTACAGCCAGGATTCTGAGATAAGTTTTGCGTTTTGGGTAGCGTTGATGCTTCTTGGTGAGGGAGAGAAGCTCAGATTCTAAATTTTGAATCCGAGCTAATTGAACTTTTTTCTGGGCTGATGACATGCTAATTAAGAGGCCTCGGATAGTGGCTTTATGAGCCTCCCATACAACAGAGTGCGTGATATCCGGGGAGGAGTTGAAGTTCTTGAACTCCTCGATTGCCTGTGACACTTTCTGTAAGTTTTCTGGTTTGGTGACAAGGGTGTCATGCATGCGCCAGGATCTATGGGGGCGGACTACGGGAAGGATATCAACATTAAGAGAGACCGCCGCGTGATCTGACCAGGTAACTGGGATTATATCCGAAGAGCGCAGGGAGGAGGTGGAAGATTTATCTGTGAAAATCATGTCAATGCGTGTATGGATGTTGTGAGGGACGGAGAAATGTGTATATGCGCGAGCAGTAGAGTTCAAGACCCGCCAAGAGTCATAGAGATCATACAGCTTTATTAGGGAACCGAGATGACGAGAGTCTCTTAAAGTCCGCAAGGAGGAGGGTGACGGAGGAGAGCGATCTAGCTTGGAGTCCAGCGTGACGTTGAAGTCTCCACCCAGAATGACGTGTCCCTTAGCTGACTGAAAAAGTTTAGCGAAGAAATCTGAAAAGAAGGATCCCTGTCCCACATTAGGAGCATATAGAGTCGCTATGGTTATGGGCGTTTGGGAAATAGATCCAATCAGTATTGTATATCTGCCTTGATCATCTGTTATAGTAGAATGTACAGTTAATGGAACTGACTGATGGACTAGGATAGCAGTACCGCTAGTTTTGCGAGGGGAGGTGGAATAAAATGCGTGCGGAAAGGATCTATTTGTAAGGTTTGGGTGCGAGTGTGTGAAATGCGTTTCCTGCAAGAGGACTATGTGAGCCTTCAGGCGTTTTAATTCTTGGAGCGCCATGGTGCGTTTCTGTGGGGCATTGAGGCCGTTAACATTTAAAGATAGTATCTTGATAGTCATGGTGGGTGTAGAGAAGGGAAGCTTAATGAGGCAAGTCTGCAAGCTAGGCAAGGAGGGGGGATCAGAAGAAATGTTAGTATGAAGGGGGAGGAAGGGGAAGGGAAGGGACCGGAGATGGGGGTCCCAGACTCCGGTTTAAACCTATGTGGAAGACACATCCTGTGTGTCAATGGGGTTTTAATGTGTACTTTTAGAAGAAAGAAACTGAGTTTAAAAGGTAATCTTTATTGATTTTGTTTGTTTGTTTTAGGTTGTCAAATGCTTGTTTTCCTAATCGCTGGCCGATGGTAAAGAATGGAAATGTTTGTTTTGTTTGCTGTTTTAAGATAACTATCTTGTTTTTCTTCTCACAGATAAAGGGGACACAAGAGGCGTATAGACTTAGTGATCAGAGGGGTGGGATAGAGAAATAGAAAAAAACACTCTTGAAAGACAAATTAACAATAGACAATTGGAACACTCTTTGTTTTAGGCTGCAGTGACTCATGATAATTTGTTTGGCTGAGAATCATTATCCAAAAATGAAGTATGTACATACTTTGCTCCAAAATATCGTTGTATGTATTTCAGAGAAAATATGAGTCACTAAGAGTAAATTTTTCATTTCTCTATCATCAGTTAGAAAAGTCCGTTGAAAAGGTACGTAGTTGATGTTATACCGAGTTCCTAATGAACAAATGATGGACGACACTGGATTGCACGGTTAAGACCCCCTAGTCAAGTAGGGGGAGGGATCATAGTTAAAGGAATACAGCCATATTCCCATAGAGTCCAATCCAGCTGTCATTCTTTGCTATAAAGATCTTCCTTTCTGCATGTATGTTTGTTTTCAAACCTTTGTATTTAAATCTTGGTATTCCTATTATTCATTGCTTTCTTATTCCTCATTCTTTACATCCATGCTAGTCTCTCTCTCTCTCTCTCTCTCTCTCTCTCTCTTTCTCTGCTCTGGTAGAGATAAAAAAAAACAGACACAGTCTCATCAACGGGGCTAAGACATATTTTTATTTTTATTTTTTACATAAGACAAGTTCAGGGATACACACACTAGATTGACATGAGTCACAGAAACTGTCAGGGGTTTTGTTTTCATGCTTATAGAAACTGCTGATTTTAAGCAGAAAGGTTCTGTCGTAGAAATACAATTCATGTTTTGTAGATTGCATATCTGTTTTGTTTTTTTGTTTTTGTGGTTCGTGCCTCCTGTTCAAAAATGTGCCTTTATATGGATGCACAAAGGGTGGATAGGAGATTGCTGGAGGTTAGGCATACAGATATGCATCTCTGTGTAGAACATTGGAGTAGGACTTTTACCACAAGATACAACATAATGTGAAACCCTAGAAAATGTAGAATTTTCGTGTTTTATATTTTTCACTGTTAGACAGACATGTACTGGATACTGTTATATTTGAAGAAAGTGTTATAGAAATAGACCCCTTTGTCTTTCCCACTTAGTCAAGTAACTGAATGTGAGGTACTGAGAATGGCATGTGAGTTGGCAGAGGGAAAATCGATTGATATACATTGGTCTTCAGCATTTTTCTAGTCTAGGGGGCGATGTTGAGTTAACTGAAAAATCGTTTTATAGCAAAACCAGCACATGAGTAGGACACTACATAGAGGACTTTATACAGTGACACAGTTAACAACTGAAGTAGCTGCTAGTAAAGTCCACACTTACACACACGACCAGACATAGCTGTCACACCAGGGCGAACACAGCTGTCAAATAGACAGCAGGGTTTGATGTGACAGCTTACAAATCTATGTTTTGTTTTGTTTTTCGTTGTATTGTTTTAGTTTTAAAATGTGAACACACACATGCACGCATACACATATTGGTTAATATAGGAAGATTTGTGTTACCTGAGGGATAAACTGTCTGGAAGGTGAAGAGATGTGGTGAGGAGTCTGGTGGACTCTGGAGAGATGGACAAGGTAGACCAGTAGCTCCCAGAGTGTATCTCCCAGACCCTGAGGAGGCAGAAAATGGTCTGGCTCAGCTGGGTACAGTAGGTATGTGCAAGCTGGTAAGAGTATATTGGGGTGCACCAGACATTTAGTCTCAAGCTAGAAGGACGGTAACGTCCTATCTTGATTAAGAGAATGTCAGGAAAATGATACCAATAGAGCCATCCCATATCCCTCCTGCAGATGGGTTTTCCTCCAGGTAAAACAAATCCACGTCATCCAATTACCACCATGCAGGATCCTCAAGTATACAGTGGTGTACTAATGAAATATGTCTGGGTAAAGGTGTATTGAAATGTGTCTAATGTATTACTGTATCATACTCAAAGCTTTTGTTATTCAATGTGATAGTCCTAGAGTTATAATAGATGATAGGGGTATTCATGTTATTGATAATAGAGGTATAATGTATGAGTAGTGGTAACAAATCACATACTTTCAATCAGCCATAAACCAGTGTGAACATAAAGTAGTGGTACTCGGTAGAACGAATTGAATAGAATAAGAATAGGAACTTGATTGAAGTGACTGATAGCTTCGGCCATTAGTCCTTCCCCGCCACCAAAAGATCACTCCTGGGTAGCCTCTTAACCTGACGATTTTGAAATGTTCTTGACCCCTCGTGAGATGAGATTGTAACTGGGAGGCTAGGTTAGACCTTCAGAGAAGGTAAATAGAGAGACAGCAACCGAGAACGTCCAAAACACTGTTTCCTGAAAAGTCACACTAACTGTCAGGATGTTGGATCGGGAGAGTAAGTTGTGGAGCAGTAATTTCATAGGCTCAGGTTATTTGACAGACAGGTACCAGGTGTAGGCTACCAGCATCACGGCTTCAAGGGTAGCAGAGACACACTGGTGCCCATTCCACCCACTGCAGAGGGGCCAACACTCAGAGAAGGGTCCAAGGGCACTCATGAGTCTGTTCTGAAAGGCCTCGAATGCAGTTAGTAGCACCTGAGCCAAAGGCTAAGACAGTTGTCCAGCATGAAGTTGTAGTTTTTCCGGTTTTGTGTTCTTTCATTTCATTCTCTTCTCGGGATGGCCAATTCTTTTAATTATTAGCAGGTGACAGAGACTGGTTCAGGTAATGATGTTGAGGAATTGGGGATGAAGGAGAAGTTAGTAGCATAATCGGTGCAGCAAATTACTCTATTCAATTCAGAGGTAAAGGAAAATTTGGAAACCCTGGAGCTTGGAGAAAGTGCGAGGGGCTATTGTCTGAGTAGCATTACATCTGTAAGTTCGGCGACCCCATGGTTAAAAAAGAGGTACACCCAGCGATGCCAGTCTAGTAATATTCGGACTTAAGCAGGCATCCTTGAGAATGATTATCATTCTTGGGAGGGTAAGGTTTTAGACCAAACAAAGTGCTGGGCGTGCTCACACGTGCCTCAGTGATTATATCAAGTAGGATTAGTTCTCTTTCCACTAAATATTCTTGAGGTACCCGAACTATAGGTGGGAGGTCACTAGGGGAAAAAGTACGACACCTAGGTCCCTTAGTCTGAAGTCTCCCAATGCTTTGCAAGCCGATCACTGTTAAATCTGAGTATTGGGAGACTGGGAAGAACGAACAGACAATAGCCCGCCCACAAGTGTTGATGAAAAGAACTGATGACATTATTAGAAGTGTGTATATTAACGCAAGCTAAAGGAGATTGTATATGACATTATTGATAGACATAGGATGATGCTATTGATGAACATGAAGGGCTAGATTTACAAAGCTGCGGGTTTGAAAAAGTGGGGATGTTGCCTATAGCAACCAATCAGATTCTAGCTTTCATTTATTTAGTGCTTTCTACAAAATGACAGCTACAATCTGATTGGTTGCTATAGGCAACATCCCCACTTGTTCAAACCCGCAGCTTAGTAAATCTAGCTCGAAGTGTTTAAATGTATTCTGTGCTTAAAGACATGCGTTGGACAGATGAACCTGTTAAACTTGAAGAACTGTAGTAGAGTATTCTATATAGCTGATACATGTTCTATTGTACCTTGTACCTTTCCAAATAATGTATTAAGTGTTTTATTGAACCCTTGAAGGGCACACAAAAGGTTATCTCCAAGCTCCAGAAGTGTACGGTTTATAGTAAAAGAAGAAGTCGTTTAGAGGATTAAGACTCTCTCTTATGATAACTTGTTTAGATCTACAAACAGCGTGGTCATACACCAAGGGGGACTTGTATTACAATGAAACGTGGTACTGAGATCCTGCATATAACATCTTTAAGGTGATAGTTTATTGTACTATCAAAGGGTGGAACTGTCAAAGTCGTATAATTGGATGAACGAAAGTATATTGGTTGATATTGTTTTGCCGTGCGATTGCGATGCGTACGCCACGTAACACAGATCCGTACGTCATCTAACACAGCGCGTGGTGCGATCGCACAGTAAAATACGCACGCACACACTCGCATTACAACGTTTAGTTATTTATATAATTCATATTCATATTGGTTCCGTCACACTGTAATTTAGGAGCAGATAGTATTTGGTTTATTATTAGTCTATATATATATATATATATATATATATATATATATATATATATATTGATTATATGTACACTTCAGTGATATTCAAGGTTCAGGTTATAGGAAAGGTATCATGACTAGTATCATGTTAAAACCCTAATCATCAGCAGCTGTCCGGTTCCATCGGCGAAGAGATCGTACATTGCATACTTTAGTTATTGATATTAGGGAATAAACCTTTATATAATGCTGGCTATGAAAGGAGCAGACCCCCCTGGAGAGACGACCCCCACCTTTGGATTCCTTAGATTGAATCAGCCTATGACCTGTTTATCCTGGAGCCACCCTTTGTCTGGACCTATAGAAACAATCTACGTCATCTCTATTGTTCTCTGTAACACTGAATGTGTATATATGATCATAGTCGGGCACCCAGTCTGCAGTCAACTCTGACACAGTATTCTAAGCAGATATAATGTCCATTGGGTCCCGTGGATGCGCAGCGAATATATGCAATAAGAGCGCGGTATGTATGTATCTTTTGGTATTGGCTGTGCTGTACTGTACTGTTCTTTATATCATGACAATGTATTGAATTGTTGACTATTTACATCTGCTAAAATAAATCACCTTGTGCGTTAGAAACACAATACCATCGCCTAGGCAATGCTTATTTGAAAACAATAGAATTACTTTAATAAGACTAACGGTGTTCTTACCTTTTCCCTTATAGGGAAACTGTGGCAAATATCCCTCTTTGCCACAATATATATTTATATTTAACAAACCGTTACAACATTAAAACTACTGACAAGTGAAGTGGATAGTATTGATTATCTCATTACAATGGCACTTTTCAAGGGGTGGGATATATTAGGCAGCAAGTGAACAGTCAATTCTTGAAGTTTGTTGGAAGCAGAAAAAAATGGGCAAGCGTAAGGATCTGAATCAACTTTGACAAGGGCCAAAATGTGATGGCTGGATGACTGAGACAGAGTGTCTCCAAAACGACAGGTCTAGTGGGATGTTTTCCAGTAAGCTGTGGTTAGTACCTACAAAAAGAGATCCAAGGAAGGAAAACCGGCGAACCAGAGACAAGGTCATGGGTTCCCAAATGTCATTGCTTCGTGTGGAGAGTGAAGTGTAGCCCATTTGGTGCAATCCCACAGAAGAGCTACTGAAGCACAAATTGTTTAAAAAGATAATGCTGGCTCTGATAGAAAGGTAAAAATACAGAGGCAATTGCCCAGTAACACTGCTGTGACCAATGTCAGCTATTTTCCTCATGTCACGGAGTCACACTTTTTAAAACCTAGGTACCCGCAAAAATTCTCCACATGTCCCTTAAGGTGGCTTACTCTTCATACGTTAAGAGAGGCATTGTCACGGGCACTAGGAGTTCTGCCCAGGATTCACCAGTTGATAATGCTTACCAGAGGGGCGGGGTTTACACAGCGGTCCTCTGGGCAGTAGGGTGAATAGTAGGAACGTATATAACAGCAGATGGAGAGAGAATGCCAATGGAATAGATGAGAGTTAGTGACTTGCAGCTATACTGGTAGGAGAGTCAGCGACTTGCAGATGTACTGGTAGGAGAGTAGAGTGGACGTGAACAGGTGAAGGAAGGTAACAGGAGAGTCAGTGGTCTGCGGATAGCAAGTTGTACCACTGCTGTGAAGGGAAGACTTGTCCAGGTGCAGGTAGGTAGCGGGAGAGTCAGTGGTCTGCGTATAGCAAGTTGTACCACTGCTGTGATGAGAAGACTTGTCCAGGTGCAGGTAGGTAGCGGGAGAGTCAGTGGTCTGCGTATAGCAAGTTGTACCACTGCTGTGAAGGGAAGACTTGTCCAGGTGCAGGTAGGTAGCGGGAGAGTCAGTGGTCTGCGTATAGCAAGTTGTACCACTGCTGTGAAGGGAAGACTTGTTTAGGTGTAGGTAGGTAGCGGGAGAGTCAGTGGTCTGCGTATAGCAAGTTGTACCACTGCTGTGATGAGGTGAGGACTTGTCCAGGTGCGGATAAGTGGAGGAGTGATAAGAGTCTATAACTGTATAAATACAATTGGAGAGGAGAGGAGCTAGTCCCAAACAGATATGCAGCGTCACAGCTAATAGTCTATAGCGGGTATGTATACCGCTGCTGAGTAGAGAGGCTTGTCCAAAGCGGATATGCAGGATAACAACTGATAGTCAATAACAAGTATGCATATCGCTGTTGAGTAGAGAAGCTTGTTCAAACAGATATGCAGCTTAACAGCTAATAGTCTATAGCGGGTATGGATACCGCTGCTAAGTAGAGAAGCTTGTCCAAAGCGGATATGCAGGATAACAGCTGATAGTCAATAACAAGTATGCATACCGCTGCTGAGTAGAGAAGCTTGTCCAACAAGGATATGCAGGCACAGCAGGAGAGCTGAGAGACTGTAGCGGGTATGGGAATCACAGGTGAGCAGAGCAGGTAATCCAGCAGACAGCTGAAGACACAAGCAGGACACAGGAGTCAGTAGAGGGTATGGGAACCGCCGATGAGCAGAGCAGGTAATACAGCCGACAGCTGAAGACACGAGCAGGACACAGGAGTCAGTAGCGGGTATGGGAACCGCCGATGAACAGAGCAGGTAATCCAGCAGGAAACTGAAGATAAGAGCAGGACACAGGAGACACCTTCAGAGACTCACAGGGAACGAGACTCAAGATCAGGCAACGATACCATGGCCACAGGTGCCTTAAATAGGGAGAGGTGATCGATCCACCAATTAGGTTAAAAGCAAGGTCATAAGAGTTCATGGATGCTGCGCATGTGCAGTCCAACAAGATGGCGGACGGCCGCGGCTCAGGACAGGCGCCGGCAGGAAGGATAGAGAACCACGCACCAGCGCAGAGGCACTCATGGTCCGGTGAGTGACAGTACCCCTCTTTTAAAGGTGGGCACAGAACACTTGGAGCCGGGTTTGCCCGAAACTTGGAGTCATTTTTTTTTAGAAGAGATGGAGCGTTGAGATCATCTGCGCGGATCCAAGAACGCTCCTCTGGACCAAAGCCCTTCCAATGCACTAGGAAGCGAAGAACTCCTCGCGAAATTTTGGCATCCAGAATATGAGTAATTGCAAACTCCTCCTATTGATGAACTTGTACTGTCCGAGGTGCTGAAGGAGGAACAGAGAAACGGTTGATGATAAGAGGCTTGAGTAATGACACATGGAAGGCGTTGGAGATACGAAGGTTTTTAGGTAATAGTAGTTTGAAGCATACCGGATTTATCACCTGAGTGATTTTATATGGACCAATGAAACGGGGAGCGAACTTCATGGATGGAACCTTCAGGCGAATATTTTTGGTAGAAAGCCATTCGCGGTCTCCAACTTTAAGTGGTGGAATAGCTCGCCTCTTTTTATCAGCAAAACACTTGTATCTGGCAGATGTCTTCTTCAGGGAGGATTTAACCTGAGACTAGATAGTTTTGAAACTCTGACATAAACTCTCCACTGCAGGAACTTGGGTGGGAGGGAGGGCAGGAAATTCTGGGAGAGACGGATGGTGACCGTATACCACAAAGAATGGAGTTTTTGAAGATGACTCGTGATACATATTGTTAGGGGCGAATTCAGCCCATGGAAGCAAATCTACCCAATTGTCTTGGTTGGCTGAGGAGAACATCCTTATGAAAGTCTCAAGATCTTGGTTGACTCTCTCGGTCTGTCCATTTGATTGAGGATGGTAGGAGGATGATAGTGACAATCGGATACCCAAGGTCTTGCAAAGGGCTCGCCAGAATCTGGAGACGAACTGCACTCCTCTATCCGAAACAATCTCAGTTGGACATCCATGAATCCGAAAGATCTCCTTGATAAAATGGTCAGCCAGAGTAGATGAGGAAGGTAATCCGGTCAAAGGAACAAAATGTGCCATTTTCGAAATCTATCCACTACTACCCAGATGGTATTGCAACTTTTGCTAGGAGGAAGATCGGTGACAAAGTCCATACTAATATGGGTCCATGGTTTGGAAGGAATGGGTAGTGGTTGGCATAATCCCGCCGATGTTCTGCGGGGGTTTTTAAACTGGGAACAAACCTCACACGCGGCCACAAATTCTTTGACATCTCTCCTCATAGAGGGCCACCAGTAGCTTCCAGAAAGGATTTCTAATGTCTTACGTTCTCCCGAATGTCCAGAAAAACGGGAAGAATGATACCACGATAATATTTTTTTACGTAGAGATGGAGGCACGAGGGTTCTCCCAAATGGTAGCACCTTGGTGGAAGAAGTGGCCAGAGTCACACATTTGGGATCCAATATGGGATGATTAGGACTATCCTCAGTGTCAGAGGATGCCACAAACGCCCGAGATAAGGCGTCTGCTTTTCTATTCTTGGAAGCTGGTTTGAAGGTTATGATAAGTTCCAAACGAGAAAAGAAAAGTGACCATCTTCCTTGACGAGGATTCAAACACTGAGCTGACTGCAGATATAACAGGTTTTTGTGGTCAGTAAAAATAGTTACAGGATGACGAGCCCCCTCCAGCAGATATCTCCACTCCTCTAATGCTGCTTTTATGGCCAACAACTCCTTGTCCCCGATGGTATAGTTTCTCTCCGCAGGAAGAAGACCTCGAGAGTAGAAGGCACAAGGATGGAATTTTTGTTGCTCCGATCTTTGAGATAGAATGGCCCCTAGACCAACATTAGAAGCGTCTACTTCCAGAAAGAAAGGAAGGGTTACGTCAGGCTGTCGAAGAACAGGAGCGGTAGAGAACGCCTTCTTGAGGAAGTGAAAGGCTTGAAGGGCCTCGGAGGACCATGTTTAGTATTAGCGCCCTTACGGGTCAGAGCCACTATTGGAGAAGCAATGGAGGAAAAACCTTGAATGAAGCGTCTGTAGTAGTTTGCAAACCCTAAAAAGCGTTGGATTGCTCTGAGGATAGTTGGCTGGGGCCAACGTAGTACAGCATTCACCTTCTCCGGATCCATCTTTAGACCTACTCCGGACACAATATACCCCAAGAATGGAACCTGGGATAACTCAAAGGAACATTTCTCTAACTTGCAGAATAATAAGTTTCTCCGGAGTCTGGAAAGGACCTCTGCCACATGTTGATGATGAGTGGGCAGATCCTGAGAGAAAATTAATATGTCGTCCAGGTAGACGACGACACAAACATACAACAAGTCCCGGAAGATCTCATTCACGAATCCCTGGAAGACAGCTGGGGCGTTACACAACCCGAAGGGCATAACTAGATATTCATAGTGTCCATCCCTGGTGTTAAAAGCTGTCTTCCATTCGTCTCCGGACTTGATGCGGATTAAGTTATAAGCGCCTCGGAGATCAAGTTTGGTCAATATCCGGGCTCCCTTAATGCAGTCAAAGAGCTCGGTAATTAGCGGAATAGGGTACCGATTTTTAATGGTAATGGCATTAAGTCCACGATAATCTATACAGGGTCGTAATGACCCATCTTTCTTCTTAACAAAAAAGAACCCCGCTCCAGCGGGAGAAGTAGAAGGTCGAATAAAACAACAATGGAGATTCTCCTTGATATAATCAGATGTTGCTTGGGTCTCTGGTAGCGAGAGAGGATATACACGACCCCTAGGAGGGTTCTTGCCAGGTTGTAAATCAATCAGACAATCCCACGCCCGATGGGGCGGAAGGCGTTCAGACTGGATTTTATCGAACACATCCGCAAAGGAAGCATACTGTGGAGGAAAGCCCAGCGGACAGGGTGTAATAGAAGGTTGATTAATTTTGAGTGGAACAACTTGAGACAGACATCTATGAAAACAATCCCGACCCCAGGAAGTGACTTGAGGAGTGTTCCAGTCAATTTGAGGAGAATGAAGTTGAAGTCATGGAAGGCCAAGTACAATGGGACTGGTGGTAACAGGAAGGACCAGCAAAGAAATTTTCTCCTGGTGTAAGGCTCCGATTTGAAGGGACAATGGAGTTGTATATTGAGTGATGATTCCATTAATTATGCGAGAACCATCGATAGCGGTGACAGCGATAGCTGCTTTTAAAGGAATCACTGGTAGGGACCATTGATTCTCTAGAGAACTAGAGATAAAGTTTCCAGCAGCTCCAGAGTCTAGAAGCGCTTGAGACATAAATGACTTGGTAGCAAAGGCAACGGTAACATGAAAAGCACAGATTTTAGAATCCATAGAACATGGAGAGGACTCCAGGGACCCTAACCTTACCTCTCCAGAACTGGTTAGGGCCTGGCATTTCCCGATCTTCTAGGGCATGAGTTCAGCATGTGAGTAGAGTCAGCGCAATAGATGCAGAGTCTATTTTTCACTCGTCGCTCCCTCTCTTCAGATGTTAGTTTAGAACGTCCTACCTCCATGGGTTCTACTGGAGGTGGAAGATGACAAACTTGAGATGCTGAGCGAACAGGCGCTTTGGAAGAAGTTACTCTTTCGGAATCTCTCTCACGAAACCTCATGTCTACACGGTGGCATAGAGAAATCAAGTCGTCCAAGGAGGAGGGTAACTCTTGTGAGGTCAGTCCGTCTTTGATCTGCCAAAAGGGAGCTATCAGCGCCTCAGTGTTCCATTGGAGCTTGGAGGCAAGAATCCGAAATTGGATGACGTACTGGGCTACTGACCGGGATCCTTGGCGTAGTCGGAGAATACTGGAAGCCGCAGAGATAACACGACCAGGTTCGTCAAAAATTCTTCGAAACGTAGAAATAAACATGGCACTATCTTCCAATAAAGGGTCATTTCTTTCCCACAGAGGGGAGGCCCATGCGAGAGCCTGTCTGGAAAACAAAGAGATGAGATAGGCCACTTTAGAACGATGAGTACATAAGTTGTGAGGTTGAAGTTCGAAATGAATGGAATATTGGTTAAGAAAACCCCTACAGGTTTTCGGGTCTCCATCATACTCAGAGGGAGTAGGCAGGTGTAGCGTGGAAACGGTAGACACCTGGGATGGCACTGGGGAAGAAGAAGAAGGTACTGGAGGATCAACAGTAGCTGCTACATTTTGCGCAGGGATTCCTCGGGAGGCTAGAGCCTGACAACATTGGAATAACTGTTGCTGTCGAACATCTTGTTGTTCAATCCGAGTAACCATGTACTGCAGCATCTCTTTAGCTGTTGGTTCTGATCCTGGGTCTGTCATGGCCTGATCTTACTGGCACGGGCACTAGGAGTTCTGCTCAGGATTCACCAGTTGATAATGCTTACCAGAGGGGCGGGGTTTACACAGCGGTCCTCTGGGCAGTAGGGTGAATAGTAGGAACGTATATAACAGCAGATGGAGAGAGAATGCCAATGGAATAGATGAGAGTCAGTGACTTGCAGCTATACTGGTAGGAGAGTCAGCGACTTGCAGCTGTACTGGTAGGAGAGTAGAGTGGACGTGAACAGGTGAAGGAAGGTAACGGGAGAGTCAGTGGTCTGCGGATAGCAAGTTGTACCACTGCTGTGAAGGGAAGACTTGTCCAGGTGCAGGTAGGTAGCGGGAGAGTCAGTGGTCTGCGTATAGCAAGTTGTACCACTGCTGTGAAGGGAAGATTTGTCCAGGTGCAGGTAGGTAGCGGGAGAGTCAGTGGTCTGTGTATAGCAAGTTGTACCACTGCTGTGATGAGGTGAGGACTTGTTCAGGTGCGGATAAGTGGAGGAGTGATAAGAGTCTATAACTGTATAAATACAATTGGAGAGCAGAGGAGCTAGTCCCAAACAGATATGCAGCGTCACCAGGGCTGCCAAGAGGAATTCAGGGCCCCGGTACAACAAATTCATGGGGCCCCCCTCATAGCTGAGCCTTAAGGCGGCGCAAAATTTTTCGGGGTTGTGGTCGCGCATTTGGGGGCGTGGCAAATTCGCCATTGGGGCGTGGCTAACACATCAAAATCACTCGGCTCTCAATTCGCACGAGCGTCACATATGTCCAAGCACTCCTGGCTTTCAGGACATTTAGCACCAAAGTGTAGTATAGAAAAAATGCAGTGTGTACACAAAGAGTTCAGTCTTGGCCTCCACCTTACATTGGGCCCAACACTCACCAAAAATTGACATTGTCCCTACTAGAATCACAACATTTCACATACTGTCCTGCTCTCTCCTACCTGTTCTTCTCACTTTCACCACCTGTTGCTGCATGTTTCTTTAGTTGCGGCTTGTCTGGATCCTGGAATGCTGGGGGCCCTATTTGGAAAAAAATAGCTACATTTAGATAATTCCAAACAACCCTGGCGTTAAATCAATACCATCCACGATTAATAATTAGGCCTTCCTCCAGCTCCAATATTACAATAATGTGCCCCTTCATCATCGCCATGCCTTATGATCACACTGCGCCCTCCATGCTGCTTTTGCCCCCTTCATCTGGCTCCCCTTCATCACACTATACTATGCTGCTCCCCCCCCTTTTTCAATCCCACTGTGCCATGCCTCCCCCCCTTTTTAACCCCACTGTGCCATGCTGCCCACCATTTTTTAACCCCACTGTGCCATGCTGACCCCTGTTTTTTAACCCCACTGTGCCATGCTGCCCTGTTTTTTAACCCCTGTCATGCTGCCCCCCCTCATTTTTTAACTTCTCTGTCATGCTGACCCCCCCCGGTTTTAACCCCTCTATGCCCCCCCTCGTTTTTTAACCCCTGTCATGCTGCCCCCCCTCATTTTTTAACTTCTCTGTCATGCTGCCCCTCTCCCCGTTTTTGAACCCTCTATGCCCCCCTCATTTTTTAACCCCTGTCATGCTGCCCCCTCCCTCATTTTTTAACTTCTCTGTCATGCTGACCCCCCCCCCACGTTTTAACCCCTCTATGCCCCCCCTCATTTTTTAACCCCTGTCATGCTGCTTCCCCGTTTTTTAACTCCTCCGTGCCCCCCCTCGTTTTCCTCCCTGCACTTACCTTTTCTCCTTTCTTGGTCTTCTCTGCTGCTCTGTGCTCCATTGCTCCAGACTGACTGAATGCTGGGCATGACATGATGACATCACACCCGGCATTCAGACAGTCTGAATGGAGCACAGAGCAGCAGAGAGGAAGGATGCCGGCTCCGCGATCAGGTGAGTATGTTTTGTTTTTTCTTTAAACTAGCCTGCTCCCCCCACCAACGACCGAGCCCCCCCCCCCCCACAAAAAAAAAAAGAAAGAAAGAAAAAAAAAACGGGTTTTTTTTTTAAAAAAAAAAGCAGCAGCGCAAGGGCCCAGGCCGGGCCCCCTGACATGCCCGGGCCCGGGTAATTAGTACCCGCTCCCCCCACCTCTCGGCGGCCCTGAGCGTCACAGCTAATAGTCTATAGCGGGTATGTATACCGCTGCTGAGTAGAGAGGCTTGTCCAAAGCGGATATGCAGGAAAACAACTGATAGTCAATAATAAGTATGCATATCACTGTTAAGTAGAGAAGCTTGTTCAAACAGATATGCAGCGTAACGGCTAATAGTCTATAGCGGGTATGGATACCGCTGCTGAGTAGAGAAGCTTGTCCAAAGCGGATATGCAGGATAACAGCTGATAGTCAATAACAAGTATGCATACCGCTGCTGAGTAGAGAAGCTTGTCCAACGAGAATATGCAGGCACAGCAGGAGAGCTGAGAGACTGTAGCGGGTATGGGAACCGCAGGTGAGCAGAGCAGGTAATCCAGCAGACAGCTGAAGACACAAGCAGGACACAGGAGTCAGTAGCGGCCCTATTAAAATAATACACAACAAATATACTCTGAAGGGTTGATAAGCTAGTATATTCAACAGGACACAGTCACATCACATAGCTTATATTTGACTATGCAGCAAAGTATTTCCATAGAGCATAGCTGACAAGAACTTTCTTGAAGAACTCCGGCCTCAGCAAAGAAAACAGTCACGGCAGCAAATACATGATTTTCCACTATGATCCCACAAACACATTGCTGCTCGTCAATGAAAATGATACAAATACATGTAGTCTAACCCACTTTACTTTTTTAACAGTTTTCTGAAAAATGCATGGCTGCAAGTTCCTAGTCCATTAAAAACTTTGATACATTTCTTATGCTCCTTCTGATCAGTCAAGACAACAGTCTCTTCTCCAAAAGTTAACCATAAATGTAAACACTAAGGGCTAGATTTACTAAGCTGCGGGTTTGAAAAAGTGGGGATGTTGCCTATAGCAACCAATCAGATTCTAGCTTTCATTTATTTAGTACATTCTACAAAATGACAGCTAGAATCTGATTTGTTGCTATAGGCAACATCCCCACTTTTTCAAACCCGCAGCTTAGTAAATTTAGCCCTAAGTCATGAAAAACCCTGCCAGGTATTTCCCCTTGTTCCAGGCAGAATGCGACTTGTGGTTTGCAGACCTCTTCGTTTAGGGGTAAAATACATGCAAACTGATCCATAAAACGTAAGATATAATAAACAGGTTTGCAGGACCCTTCCCATAAGGATGAATTGTCCTTGACAGTTGCAAATCCCCAACTTTTACAGTAATAAACAAATTATTACCTAGTATAGTATGTTACAAATGCTTAGGGAGACTGAAACCAGTCATAAACAGAATTTAGCATATCAAGCCTGAAGTTGAAAGCTGCAATTTGTAGTAATGCGTGGTTTCCTCTGGATGTTCTGTTTTCCTCCCATAGTCTAAACAATATACTGATTTTAGCGCTGTAACATTTCAGATCCCTGGATATTTTTATTGATGCTTTCTGATACATCACAGAATGGGTTGTGACATTAAACCTGAGAGCTGTTACTGTGTATCTTCCACTGTGATTGTCAATACCCGACAATAATTAATTATGCTCCTGTGAATTGGACAAAACCTTCTTTAAATAACAGACTGAGGCCTTTTACCTTCTGATGAAAGTGAACACCAGCATAAAAATACATCAAGGCAATATGGGATAAACCGAGTGCAGGCATAGCAGTTGTCCAATAGGCCTATTTAAGGCTCATTTGGATGTGGGTTACAAACCAGTCCTTGCTAGATGTAAGCCCCTATACCAGGGAGGTGAGTGCACCTGATTTTAACTGCATTTTAATGTTTTTTTAAAGCATATAAGTCAGTGTATGATCTGCATATAATCAGGTGCCCTTGACAATGGGATGTAGGCTTAAATGTTTTGATCAAAATATGAGCTAATACCTCATGTTTTAATTTCGCTAGATACACACAGATATGCAGTGTTAAGGGTAAGCACTGACAACAACTATCTTTTTGTTTTGTACACTGATCTTGGAGAGAGAGGGACAAATGATAAGACTATATTTTGCCCACCAGGAGTGCTTGGATCGCCTTTCATATCCATGGGCTTATTACAGCTACTAATATACACTAATTTTCTACTAAGAGATTCCAAATCCTATATGCAAACCTAAAACTATTTTACTTATTGCATAGAATTTATGACTGTTCAACATCTGAAGGCTCTTTCCCATAGTCTGCACACACTTATTACTTCTGCACATTCTGGTCCCAGCTGGCTTTATATGTGCTGTTAAATAAACTTTTTATTTTATATTTCAGATAAATGGTCAATAAATAACTTTGCTGAGTGCAATATTTTTTAGTTTTTACTCCTGTGGAGACCACAATGTCTCCTTAATTGGCAGTTGCTCACACTTAACACATTTTTTCTAGCAATTAGCACCAAAGAACAAAAGACATGTGTTTTCTCATTTACTGCTAGTATTGTGTTTTGACTAAGGGGAGATTTACCCTGCCCTAGCAGATGACTTATGAATGCATCATGGACCCAGACAGGTGTGCTTCAACTTGTCAAATATCTCATTTTGCAGCAGCAGTCATAACCACCAACATAAAGCCCACTCAACCTCTGCACAAGCACCAATATTGACTTCTCCACAGTGTACACAACTTCATCAGCAGGTGAGCACTATCCCTTTTCTTGCAACAGTACAACTGTGTGCTTGCTCCACTTATCTATTGATAGTTGCATGACTGGAACAACAATTTTCGTGGCCATCCACGTTATCGGCTTTGGAATATAATACCACCTGGTCTTGGGTTACAGCTCCTTCCTTACTCTTGAATATCAGTGCTTCCTCCCCTGGGGTAATCAGTTCAAGGTCAAACTGCTGGCATGGAGCTCCAAACTTTCTTCCTCTCATATTGCACTTTGTCAGTCCTCTGAGGAGGCTGTAAGATACTGTTACTGAGTGAGAAGATATCAGGATTAGATTTGGCCCACTTATGCCCACTCAAGGCTGGCTGGCCACCCTGAGGTAGCTTATGTGCCTCTTGTGGATACCTGGTACCTTTTAGGGGTTCTAAAATCACTGAAGCAACATTAGAAAATACAAGGGTACTTTTATTGTGCAAAATACAAACACTGGAAAATTTAATATTAATCAAAAGCCAGGCAGGTTTACCACACTCACTGTCACTAAATCCACTAGCCTAAAAGACTGCAGTCACTTTGATTCTTTTATTCTTTGGTTCCGGCCGCTCAGTCTGATATTCAACACTCTACCAATGGGTAGGTGTCAAATTCATAAACTTCCTGCTCTCGCAGGCTCACAAAGTAACAGAACTCACAGGCTTTTAGTGATCTCCGACAGCAGTAGCAGTCTTACATAGACATCCTACCAGGGATTGACAGCTGTCATAAGGGGCTTTTACCAGGCAGTACCTTCACAAACCTACACACCGACAGGAACCCCCTGCTGGTTGGACTCCGAGCTGCCTAGCTGGCCAAAGCGTGGAACAATGGGGCCCCACTCAGGATAACTAATGTGTTTCCAATATAACCCCTTCCATTACTTCCATTATATCTGTCTGCCAGCTGATTGGGATTTCTTGACTTCTGGTGGGACATTTTACTGCAGCCCCTCTGTGGGACATGTGACCTGGCAAAATTCAAGAATAAACAATAACAATGTCATACTACAATACAAGTATCAAAATAGAAAAGGTAAAATATGGGGCAAGTTGAACACCCCTATAATTACAATGTCCCCACTACAAACCTAAAATGTGATGGCAAGTGTTCAGTGGGTATTAGCATTTATGTGCACAGGCAAGTAACCCTCAATTCATCACACTGAGTGTCACGAACAGCACTCACCTGAGTCTGCGTGATGCAAATGTGACACAGGGTCAACCACAAAGACAACCACACACTAGCTTTGCGATACTAATTACCACCACCAAGGTTGTTTCGGATAAGAGCTGACACTCTTATTTAGGAAGCCTTCGGTTCTCCCTAGCATCAATCTAACACAATCTACTTTAATCAGAGTTCACTTAAACAACAAGGTTTGCACAAGGTTTGTACAGTTTCAATTAGGTAGCGTCTGGACCAAACTGTCGCGTGAATTCATAAGAACACAGAGACTAGAACTTATTAAGTGTAATTTAATATGGAAGATACATCCACAATGCTTAAGATAAAAAGTTAATAAAATGACATACAAATATAGTTCAATTGTTTCTTATAAAATAAAAAGGATAAAACACAGAATTGATACCTCACTTAGAATCAAGTTTGTAGTGCCGGGAGGAGCAGAACAAATGGGACTTCTTCAATTAAATGAATCCCTCAGAAGAACCCAGAGTTACATTTTCAATACAGTTTTAAAGCCAAGCTACAGAGCCCACAGCCCCCCTTCCTGGGAGGTTAGAACCAACAGGTCTCAAGAATGCAAATTAGGGTTTTATGATTATGCTGTAGAGACAAGTTTCTGTCACTCTATCCTAACTTCTCACACATAGGCCTTACAAACCTGATTTTACCTCCACACAGCAGGTCATAAGTTTCCCTTCATCTGCATACCACACATGCCTCTGGTAGGTATGATATTGGAGAAAATTATATGATATTTTCCTGTGACCCTTTTCAGCTTGAATCTGTCATTCCCATACAACTCTGTCTCTGCAGTCGGCATGTGTCACACTATTTCTAGGAAGTAATTCACAAACATATATTTGCAGATTTATGCCTAAAAATTAGCTTGCACATGACACTGAGTCTTAAGGTCAATGTGAAATGTGGTTGCACAACAGAGTCTTTTTCTCATTGCTGTTTCTCTTGCTTGTCTCTTTGTTCTCAGGATAGGGCCAGAAACTTCTTCAACCTTCCAGAATGGCTTTTGACTCCGCTCTGTCTGTCTCATATTTAAATCTTTAATGGGGTTGAGTCTTCTTTCACACCAGCACTGTCTATATTTGGTGGGATCCTTAGGAGGTAAACTCTTCTTCTACCCACTTTTGCCCCAATCTTCACTGTATTGCCAGTTATAGCGTTCACACACTTGCTTCTCCGTGCTCTTATTCCTGTGATTATTTCGCTCCTGTCTGATTTTCGGTTCTGACCTCTGCCTGTGACCTGACTACCCCTGATTGCTGCCTGGTAGGCCTTTTGCCTGTGACCCTGACTACATTTATATTGCTGCCTGGACCGATCCCTTGCCTGTTTAATGACTTTGTCTTTCTTCCGTGAGATCACCTTTCAGACACAGGATCATGGTGCCCACTATCCGCTCCATCGGAGTTACCTGTGTCAGCTTATATTTCTGCTTATTCTGGTACAGGTCCATCCTGTATTCGCATTGCAATAAAGATCTTTGTCAGCATCCCACTACCAAATCCTCTGTGGTGCCCACATACCCGAGTTAAGTTACCACGACTCGAGATTAAGTCCTGGGGACAACCAAGTACCGGCGAACTTATCTTGTTCCATGGGAACGGTGGTTGCTATAGGTGAAGCTCTCATCTGCAACAGGTTCTGGTAACTTAACTGGTAGGGTGATTCATGACATTATAGGTAAAGCTCTTGTCTACAACAGATTCCGGTAACTTAACTGGTAGGGTGATTTGTGACAAGACCACTCTCTGTGCTCTGTGTGACCAGAGTTCCCCAACTTTCAGGCTAACAGCACACAGTTATTTTTCTGTTAACTCTCCTTCTTTATTGCCTCACACAATTTGTGGAAAGTGGCATGCACAATGTACGCTATTTTGGCCAGGCTTTGACCTTGGGGCTGAGTCAGATGAGCCATTCTCACAGCAACTGTCTCTCTTTTGCTTCCATTTGAACTCTTGGGGTAATTTCTACACAGTCAATAAAACACAGTCCACAGTGACCCTTCTGCATTACTGCACCCCTGGCATTATGGAGAATGAAGTTGATTATTAACATGCTCTGAGATGACTCTCTCTCACCCTTTCATATTCCGCAAATCTAATGATCAAAACATAATTCTCCCCTCTCACAACACTGTCTGCCACAGTTTTCATTAAATCATTTGCAGGATATGTCCCTTTATTGAAGCTTTTAACAAAGTTTTTTACATTTTGGGGGGGATTTCCCCAGTAGTGAAGATTATACAGTGGAAGCATTCCTTCTCTGTCACATTGGAATGATTGAACATAGAAACCATTACATGCAATATGTTTAGAGCTGAATTGCTCTCATCTGAGGAACATTTCCCCTTCAATTTAATATGTCACATCAACTGCAATTCAGTTCTTATGGACCTTCAAGTGATGCTCTGTGATGCCATCCTTACTTTTTCTGTATACTGGATGTCACTCTGTCACTCAATATGCAATATATGCTTACTCTATTTGTATGGACAGCTGCACAATGACACTTCTATTGCTTCTATGTTGCAAGTAATTGTAAAACATATAAATAGATTTTTTTCAAAGCTGACAAGTCTTTGTACTGTATATGCACCTTTATTTATTTGCAACATACTTAATAGACTTGAGGCTTAATAACTACTTTTCTGTCGCAATGTGCTACACGCTAAGTAGTTACAATACCTTTTTTTTGGTACATTTGGTTTACATGTAGCCAGATAAACATATTGTTGGGCTAATTATTCATGAAACATTAGGTTGTGTTTACATACGGTCCCTTCAAAATTTTATACTATTTAAAGTATGAACCATGGTAATTTCTACTTACTATTTAGATGATCTGGTCATTTAGCGTTCTGTGCAAAGAACTGAATGTGCATTAGTGTGGTCTGCAATAGTTTAGAAGGGGTTGGAGTAGTACAGGATTATTGACATCTGAACATATGCACACCTTCTTTACCTCAACAGTGATGGTAGGGGTGCAAGTAAAATAGCTGTGTACTCACAAATAGTGTGACAAACAGGACCTATATTACTAATTAGAAAATGGCACAAGGGTGGAACTGTTCTCTTTGTGCAAATAGTGTATTTCATGGTGCACAATCACATTATATATAGCACAGTTGTATGCCATTATTATACAAAACTATTTAAAAAATCATCCATAGCAAGTGCAGACCTGTCAAGTCACATGATTTGCAAGCATCTTGTCATCTGCTGCCTAGGGTACAGAGGACCTCTATTTTCTGGTGGCTAACATATAACAGAATAGAAAATAGAAGATCTCTAATCTCTGGTAGCCAATGTAAAGTAGGCCTCTCCTCCCCCTCCATATTGTACTCACCACCGCCATCACACTCTCCACTTACTCATTGCTAACGGGTAGAGCCACCGGAAGCCGCCAGTTAAATCTATCCAACAGCTTACATCACATATTCATAATATCAGACAGGAAACTGTTTTAAAAGTTATTTGTCTAACTCTATGAACAAGGTAGAGTGCTGGGTAATGGTCGCTATATGTAAGTGATGGCTCTCAGCAGCTCCTCCTTACTATAAACAAGTGGCAGAGCAGGCTGGAGGAGGTGGGCCCAGCATTGTCAAGACTTATAGCCAGGACCTCTCCAACCACTGATTTTTCAGGCTATTAATAACATATTGTTATTGTTCATTTATATCACACAAAAACACACACTCAGGTCCATTTTGTCAGAAATTAAACTACCAGTATATTTTGTACTGTTGGAGCAAACTTGAGCACCCAGAGAAAACTCACACAAGCATGGGGAGAACAAACACACTGCACACTGATGCTTAATTGAACCCATGGCCCCAGCACTGTGAGGCAGCAATGTTACCCACTGCACCACCCTGCTGTCCATATGAGGCCACACCATATAGTCTGACATGCCCCTAAATTCATTAATCTTATATATACACACATATACTACTATACCACAATATGTGAGTTTATATTGATTGCACATGAGGCTATATTAGTTTGCTGATGGAAGAGGCAGTATTGGCGATGAACCAAATTGCTTAGCTAGTTGCATGTCAGGTTATATTAGCATAATAAAATACATCAATCTTTAAGTAAAGCAGCCACGTAGTTCCAGGTTAGAGCCGTTCTGTTTAAATAAGGCAGAGTTGTATATGATAAGAAGCTGTGTCAGTGAACACGGGAAGAACATTACGAGTGAAGGAAGTCGTTAAGAGCTGTGTTCTGTGAACATAGGAAGCATTAAGAGCTATTCATGTGAACGTGGAAGCTTTATGCAAATGATTACGAGCAAAACGGAATCTATATGTAAATTATTAGGTGCATCTAATTAGAAGAGTTTAAATAAAAAATAATGCAAAAAACTATTTTAGCTCTTCGTGAATTATTAGTTTACTTCCTAAAGTTTGTATAAAATTTATCAAAAATATTCTTACCATTGAACACACTGATATTTGGTAAAAGGTAAGTGACACCAATAAGTTATGATTATTAACATAGTAATATAGTGCATTTAGATGTTTCAATTTAGTGTTTAAAACTAAAGACACCAGACATTAATATTTCCTCATACAAGCAATTTGTTTAAATCATGAAGCGTGTTTGTGTGTGTTTTATGGGTATCACTTGCATGGGTATGTATCAACATGTTTGGATCAAATTAGGGCACTTGCATGGATGCCACATATAGATATAAACCCTTTACGTAAAGTTCACTGTTCTTAACTGAGCTGCAAAATTCCCAAATCTTAAAAGATGAACCTCTCTCACTTAGCCATGAAGCAGCTGTTGTATACAGAAGGGTAGTTTATTTTTTGTGAGTCCTGAGCTCGACAAGAGGATATGTTTAAAAATATCCTTATGTGAGCATGAGTGAATTAATTATTACTTCAGTCAATTTCACAATTGGATCTGTGAAAGAAGTACAACCTATACTATGCATGGATGATGGTATTACATTAAAAACATTGTGATGTTTGGTGTTGTTCAAGCAAGAGGAAAAATTCACAGATATCTTCTGCTGTACTAGCAAAATATGCAGTAACAAAGTTGTCTTTAAAAAAAAAAAATCTAAAAATTTACAGTGCCTAATTAAAATTAAAATATGTAAACACATTTTGTGAATATGAAGAAAACAATAATGATGATTTGTTTGCTAAAGGCTTAAAATATTTTTTGCATTAGTTTTATATAAGTGTATTGTTTTTTCCATTTTTTTGAGGTTTTTCAATTATAGGTGAGAAAATAGGGGATACAAAACTCAAAAAAGGAGAAGAAAGGTATGGGGAGGCAATGATAAAGTAACTACTGCATGGTGTAGTCATATAAGTAAGTACATAATCTGATATATATTTTATTGTTCCAGGTGCCTGAACCAGGTGCCACTAACTAAGTTACATAGTAATAGTTAGCTATTGCCAGGGTAAGTGTCCACATCAGGATATGAGAGTACTGAGTTAGGTCAAGCTCAAGGATTAAGAGGTCGAAATGATGGAGGTTTTCTATTTGTTCTAGGCCTAAACGAACACAAGAAGCTAAACGCCTAGGGGTAAATGTTTCATGCTCCGATTTTACATTTCCAGCAATTTTCTCAGTCGAAGTTAAAATCGCCGATTTATTAAAGAAGTGTTTCTTTCAAAATCGCCATTCTCAAAATCGCTATAACTTGCCGTTTTTTGCCACTCTAGCTATACAAATTGGCAAATGTATAAAGCTGCGATTTTTGCAAACCTGCCCGAGTTTGAATTCAAAATTGCCAGATACAACACGCTGCTTTCTATAGGCGAGATTGGCAAACACATCACTGGCAGAGCAATGTTAATATAACAGGAGGTACAATTTTTTGTTGTAGAGGGGTAAAAATTATGATGCATTTTGTTACGGTGGACAAGTTAAAGAAAAAAATTAGTGGCCAAAATGTAATTATAGATTATATGTAAGTGCTTTTTTATTTTTTATTTTATTACAGTGGCTTACTATTTCATCACAAGTGGGGCAATATTTATATTTTTATGATATGGCAACACTTTATTTTTCCAGATGGGGTCACCATTTAAAGTACAGACTTGTGACATTATAAGTGCACATGTACTTGCTGTACTTGCTGTATTTACTGTATTACAGGTTACGCAAGTAGCGTAGCGCATGCGCAATGCGCTATGTTAATTGCGTAAGCGCTAGATACAGTATTATGTGATTTCCCCACTAGCGTGGGAAAGTAAGAGCGTAAGAGCATTGCGGAACGGACCTCCTACTAGGTAGGAGGTGTTTGCGGCGGCTCCTGGCTTTTTTTTATTTTTATCTTCAATCAAGACTCAAGATTCGGGATGTACAAATATGTGCCCCTTCTGGGCGAAGAGTTCCTGATGGCACAGATTCCCTTATGGAGGTATCAATGGCTGGGACTGGGGCAAGCCAGCAAGATGGATTTACAAATAATAAGTGACATTGGAGCAAGAAAGAAGGCATCATCGGTAAGTATTTGGGTTTTATTATTTTAATAAATACTTGTGGTTTAAAAGAGGGTGGTTAGTGTCTTTATTGTGGGTTTTATTATTTTTAATAAATGTATGTGGTTTGTATGAGGGTGTTGTGGCTTTGTAAACTTTTTTCTTTGTGGAACTACAGGGCCCAGCAAGCCAGGGATGTAAGGGCATGTTGGCACTTGTGGTTCTCCAAGTGCCAACATGCCCCGGCTGCCGTGGGTATGCTGGTGCTTGTAGTTATACAAGCACCAGCATGGCCACACTGTTTTTGGCAACCTGGCTGGCTGGGACTTGTAGTTCCACAAACAAAATTGGTGTCAGTTTGTTTTTTAAACTACTTTACGCTGTATTACCCTACTACCCACAGCCCAGGGGTGGAAGACAGAGCCCTAGTGCTATCAGCACTGGGCTGGTTCTTTCTAGGGGGGGCCCGCTCATTTTTTTCAGCGGACCCCACTCCCTAGGGAATCCAGCCCAGCGCTGAACAGTCTAGGGTTGGTTAGTCATTATGGCAGGGGGACCCCTGCTGCGCGTCTCCCTGCTATAGTGCCACCAACCCTGGCTGGTTTGCCTAGTGCTGGTAAAGTGAAAATCGGGGGAACTCCACGCAAAATTTTTCCTCGATTTTCACGGGACCAGCACTAGTCAGGCAGCACTAGGGTTAAGCATAAATAGCGGGGGGACCTCACGCTTTTTTTTTTTTCAACTTTTATCTGTTCTTTAACATTTTAACACTGCCAGGGCAGTGTAACAGTGATGTGTTTGTACAACACGCTGCTATCAAGCAGCGTGTTGTATCTGGCGTGTTTTGAAGCAAACTCTCCTGAGTTTGCTAACTCGCAGCTTCATACATTTGAGAGCTGTATAGCTGCAGTGGCAAACAGTCGGGAGTTTGATCACTGGCGATTTTGCAAACAGCGATTTTGACAGAAGCACAACTCTGGCGATTTTGCATGAAACCTCAGCTTCATACATCGGCTAGTTTCAACTCTCCTGAGAAAATCGCTGGAGTTGCAAACTCGCAGCTTGATACATTTACCCCCTGATGCGGTTTATACAGACATGCCGGGTGCCCGGAAAGCGAGACTGTGTTGCGTGCCTCATGGCTGAACCATCCATACTCAAAGATCAGAACAGGTTGGGGTGAAATTCTACATAAATGAACCATATAACAGCTTTAAAGAGGGATCAAACTTGTTGAAATGATGCAAAGTGGTTAAACAGGATTGTAGTCTCCATAGCTAAGTGTTGGTATAAGTGGGCATGCAGATGTCCTCAGATGGTCAGGATACACAAAACTTTCCTTACCATTGTTAATATGTCCTCAGACAGTCAACATACATGAATCATTCCCCATCTTGTAGTCCATGTCAATACTTTATGCAAAGTCAAAGTGCAAATCTCATGTGGTAACTCTGGTGACAAACCGCTCCTAAACATACCCCTATGATTGTTCTGTTGACAGGGCATTGGGAAAGGGGTCTACCTATACGACATGTTCCAGACATGGGTCCTCACGATGCAATAAAAACAAGTGTGTGTGTGTGTGTGTGTGTGTGTGTATGAAAGGATTGTGTCATCTGGTGGACGGAACTTCTGACGCTGGTTAGCAGCCGGACAATAGTGAGGGCTTGTGGGTGAATGTAGTATGTTAGGAAGCCGTGGAAACTTTACCATTTGTGTTATGCTGTTTTATGCTGAAATAAAACAACTACTGCTTATGAAGCTTGATGTAAAAAGTTCTTAATTGGTGATTTCTACAAAGTGGTGTCATCGTGAGATCTTAAAGGACAGCCAAAAACACAGCTGTCCACCCAGCCATCTAAACTAGAAAAGCTAAGTGTAATATTGAGAAGAAAAGTTTTTTTATCCCCCCCCATTTTCCCCTCTGTTTTCTTAGTTTGTTCTTGTAACATATAGTAGCTGACATTTGTGTGTTTGTTGTTTTTTTTCCATTCTGCTTGTCAGTGTATGTTAAGGGAGGCGCAGTTTCGCTATCCCGCCAGATCGGACAGCAAGGCTAAATGCTAGCCATCGCAGAGGCCCAGGTGGAAAGTAACAGACTGTTACAGGTAGAGCTTAGTCAGCTTTGACAAAGTGAGCACGAACTCAAAGTCTTTGAAAAGATGACCTCCTCTGACAACGTTGAAGCATTTTTGTTAGGACAGCGACACGTTTTAAGTGGCCAACAGATGAATAGGTTTAGAAACTGACTCATTATTTGACGGGTGAAGCCCAGTCGGTCTACATGGATGCGCCCGAGGACCAGGCAGCAGACTTTCAGCAACTAAAGGCTGCAATTTTGGTGCTGATAGGGGTGATAGGGGTGACAGGGCCTGAGAAACCGCAACGATTTCATGACTGGTGGTTTAGACCGGGATCTGTAATGCATGCCCAGCTGGCAGATCTGGCAAAGGTAACAAAAAGTTGGTTGGAGCCTGACCGTAATAGCCAGTCAGAATGTTAGAAATCCTGGCTATAGACCATTGCGAGCGGAACCTAAGTTACAGAGATGCATCCTACAGACCACCCCTCAGTCGTTTGAGGAGCTTGCAACAGCTTTTGACTGATATTACGCTGTCGAAAGTATGGCCCAGACAGCGGAAAAAGTTGCCAGACCAGACTTCAGGCCAAAACCAACACCAGAGGTGGGAAGATACTGCAAAGTGACCCCAGCGAGGTGTTCTGAGTGTGATGAGCAGGGGCACTTTCGGATGCATTGTCCAAATCGTCCAGAACAAATGGATTGTTCGGTGGTTCAACTAGACCCCAGGCTTCCTGCTTGTTTCACCATGTCCTCGTCCATGGGGATTCCACTGCTATTCCAGGTGACAGTCCTGATACAGCACGAACAGACTTACTCTGATGGTCTTACCTGCCGGTATTGGTGCTGCTAAGCTAGGAGGCGCGGAGTCTGAACACGCCTCAGGTCTTCTCCAGAAAGCCCCGCAAGGGGATTTGGGGTTTGCTGCAGAGACGCGCAGGTCACGGCCCACCCAGTTAGCTACCAGCGAGGTGTAGGTGAAGTAACGTAGTCGTGGAATCCAAAGGTTAAATCGAGCAGGAAAATCAGGTACTGAAGGAATAGGCAAAAGAAAAGTCAGCAAGCCAAAAGGTCAAACCAGGGAATCAGAGAGTTCCAAAGGGATATCCAAAAGAGTAGTCAACAGAACCGGGTCAAAATCCAAGGAATCAGGTATGCTCAGGAAATAAATGCTGGAGTCTATGGACCTAGGGCCTGATTCATTAAGGATCTTAAATGAAGAGGTATCTTATTTCAGTCTCCTGGACAAAACCATGTTACAATGCAAGGGGTGCAAACTAGTTTTCTGTTTTGCACATAAATTAAATACTGACTGTTTTTTCATGTAGCACACAAATACTTGATAGCTTATTTGTACACTGAAATTTATTTATTTATTAATTTATTTGTGTGCTACATGAAAAAACAGTCAGTATTTAACTTATGTGCAAAACAGAAAACTAGTTTGCACCCCTTGCATTGTAACGTGGTTTTTGTCAGGCGCCGTCCCCGCTGATCCCCTGTCAGTCGGGGACGGTCGCCTGCCTTACAGGCCACAGAGCTCTATTGCTAGGCAACAGACACGCTGCGGCTTCCGCTGCCAGGCTCTGTCGGGCGCATGCGCCCTGCTCCGTCCCGTTGCCTAGCAACAGGATGCTACTCTCCCCTCCTGAGTGCCACCTCCTGGCTCCACCAATCACCACCTATCTGGCCTTATTTAAACCTGGCTCTGGCGCCATTAGGATGCCAGAGTAACAGGTTCTATACCTAGTGTTCCTGGTTCTCCCTGCTCCAGTCTCCCTGATTGTGCTCCCAGTGTTCCTGCTTCCTCGTTGTGACCCGGCTTGGCAACCATCCCTCGTTCTGTGTGACCCATATTGCTCCGCGACCTCGGCTTGTTGACCATTCCTCTGGATTCTCCCTGGTACCTTACATTCCCGATTGGCTTGACCAGGACCATCTGACCCTTCTACACTACACAGGCAACTGGCTAGTAGGACTGCGACCTGCGTACCCTGTGCAGCGAAGTCCAAACCTCCTTGCGGGGGTCCCTGGCGAATACCAGGGGTACGTTAGAGCGCTAATACCGGTTAGTGTCCTGCTCTTGTAGTCCTCAATAGGACTACGGCCTGACAGTTTACTGTGGCCATGACTGACGGTTCTGGGGAACCCTCTGCTCGAGATCTCCTCCTCCATTTAGGGCAGCAAGTGGAACAGCAAGAATCTAACCAGGCTCAACTCCTTCAGTGCATACAAGGAGTGATTTCCCGTCTGGATTCCCTGAACCTTCCCCAGGCAGCTGCTCCGGCTCCTTCTTCCCCTCCTAGTGTGAATGTCGCTACACCCAGAACTCTACGGATTCCCACTCCTGAAAAGTATGACGGTAATCCCAAGGGATGTCGAGGATTTCTTAGCCAATGCTCCATCCAATTCGAACTTGCACCGGAGAATTTCTCTTCTGAAAGAGCTAAAGTAGCCTACATTATTTCCCTCCTCACTGGACAAGCCCTGGCCTGGGCCTCCCCGCTTTGGGAACGAAATGATGTATCCCTCTATAATTCTGCCACTTTTATCGAGAATTTTCGATAGGTTTTTGACGAGCCCGGCCGGTGTCTTCTGGTGCTTCTAGTCTTCTTGCCCTACATCAAGGTTCCCTCTCGGCTGGTCAATACGCTGTACAATTCCGTACCTTTGCCTCTGAACTGGGGTGGAATGATGAGGCTCTGACAGCTACTTACTGGCAAGGATTGTCTGATCCTATTAAGGACGCCCTCGCCTCCCGAGACCTCCCCACCAAACTTGACGAGCTGGTATCTCTTAGCATTAAGGTGGACATTCGCCATCAGGAACGTTCTGCTGAAAGAAACCAGGTCCGCCGCCCTGTTCGTTTGGCTCCTCGCTTTCAGTCTCCAGTCCCTCCAGCCGAGGAGCCTATGCAGATTGGGCGCTCTCGTTTGTCTCGGGGTGAAAGGGAGCGTCGGATTAGGAACCGCCTTTGTCTGTATTGCGGAGAACCCAGTCACCTACTATCATCTTGTCCAAAGAGGCCGGTGAACTCCACCTCCTAGGCAATGAAAGGGAAGTTGTCCTAGGATCCAGTCTCCATACTCCCTACCCCCCTAAAGGATACCAACTTCCTGATGCCAGTCACCCTCAAGTCTACGGATAACTCTCTGGAATGCTCTGCCTTCGTCAATTCTGGATCCGCAGGGAACTTCACCTCCGCCACTCTGGTGTCCAAGCTTCACATACCCTTTTCTCTATTGCCGCAGCCATTGGTCCTTACAGTTGACAGTAACCGAGTCAGCAACGGTTCCATCACCTGTATCACCTGTCCAGTTCGGTTGCAGGTAGGGATTCTTCACCATGAGTGGATTAGGTTCCTGGTCATTCCGCAGTCCGTTTACTCTATCTTCTTGGGTTTACCCTGGCTCAGGATGCATTCACCACAATTTGATTGGCTTCATGCCCAGGTACCCTCCTGGGGTACTTTGTGTTTCAACCGGTGCCTCTCTAAAGTACTCCAGCCCACCCGCCTACCTTGTCTCTCTCTTGACTCCCAGGTCAAGCTTCCGGAGCCATACTCGGAGTTCCTTGACGTATTCGGCAAGACTGCCACTGAGAGTCTCCCCCCACATCGTGCATGGGGTTGTCCCATCGAACTCGTTGCCGGCAAAACTATTCCTATGGGTAAAGTTTATCCACTTTCCCTACCTGAGACGAAGGCAATGTCACTGTATAGCTCTGACAATCTTCAAAGAGGATTCATCAGGAAGTCCTCCTCTCCCGCGGGGGCTGGATTCTTTTTCGTGAAGAAGAAGGATGGCTCTTTAAGACCCTGCATAGATTACCGTCGCCTGAATGCAATCACTATCAAGAACCGCTACCATCTTCCCCTTATTACAGAACTGTTCGATCGCATTCAGGGTGCTAAGATCTTCTCCAAATTAGATCTCAGAGGGGCTTACAATTTGATACGCATTCGAAGGGGTGATGAGTGGAAAACAGCATTCAACACCCGCGATGGGCACTACGAGTACCTAGTGATGCCCTTTGTACTCTGTAATGCTCCTGCCGCTTTTCAAGATTTCGTCAACGAGATCTTCAGGGATCTTCTGTACCAATCCGTGATTGTCTACCTGGACGATATTCTAATATTCTCATCCGATCTATACTCTCATCGTCTTCATGTAAAGACGGTCCTCTCCCGTCTCAGGAAACATTCTCGATATTGTAAACTGCACAAATGCCTCTTTGAATATTCTCAGGTTCCCTTCCACAGTTATTTGGTTTCTGGCACTGGTCTCCAAATGGACCCCAAGAAGATAGAAGCCATTATCAACTGGCCACTTCCTGCTGGTCTCAAAGCTACGCAATGCTTCATCGGGTCAGCCAGACCAGGGGAGACCTTTTCTTCTTGAGGTTGATGCCTCTTCTGTAGGAATTGGGGCCGTCTTGTCCCAAAGATCTTCTTCCAGCACTCTGGAGACTTGTGGATTCTATTCTAAAAAAAATTCTGGTGGTGAATTAAATTATGGGATCGGAGACAAGGAGCTCTTGGCTATTAAAATGGCGCTAGAAGAATGGCGCTACCTTCTTGAAGGGGCATTACATCCCGTAACCGTGATGACAGACCACAAGAACCTTACCTACCTCCAGGAGGCACAATGTCCCCTGCCAGACTCGCTGGTCTCTTTTTTTTCTCGGTTTCAACTTATCCTTACTTTTCGTCCTGGTTCCAAGAATTGCAAAGATGCACTATCTAGATAATTTCATAATACGAATTACCTAGCCTTCTCAGACAACAAAACAATTCTGAATCCTATTCAGGTGTTGGCTATTACCAATTCCTCATCCGTCTCTCCTTCTCCCGAGCGCTCCTTCGTAGAACCACACCTCTGCCCTAAATTACTATGCTGGGTACACAAATCTAAATTTTCAGGTCATGCCGGCTACAAGAGGACGAAGGAATTCCTTTCCAGATACTACTGGTGGCCTTCTCTGGGTTCTGACGTTTGTAAATTTGTGTCAGCATGTTGTATATGTGCGCGCCACAAGACTCCTAGACAAAGTCCCCTGGTCTTCTCCTTCCTCTTCCCATTCCCGACTCTCCCTGGATGAGCATCACAATGGATTTCATCACCGATCTCGGAGTCACAGCTACAATACCATCTGGGTCGTGGTAGATCGTTCTCCAAAATGTCTCACTTCATCCTATGTAAAGGTCTTCCCTCAGCCCCTTAGCTCGCAGATCTGTTTTTAAAAAATATATTCCGTCTCCATGGGTGTCCCCAGGAGATCATCTCCGATCAGGGGGTATAATTTGTGGCTAGGTTCTGGAGAGCCTTCTGCATCAAGATTGGGGTTAAACTCAAATTCTCTTCCGGCTACCACCCTCAGACGAATGGACAGACGGAGCGAGTGAATCAGGACCTGGAGTGTTTCTTGCGGTGCTTTGCTTCTGACCATCGGCTCCTTTACTGGGCCGAATTCGCTCATAACAACCTCCTACATTCCTCCTCAGGCCATTCACCTCTCTTCGTTGTCTATGGGAGACATTCTACTCCTCCCCTCTTATCAGAGGCTCCACCTTCTCCTGTGCCAGCTGCTGACTCCCTCATCCATGACTTTCCTCAAATCTGAACCCAAACTAAAACAGCACGTTCTACTTCTGTGCAACAACATAAGAGAGCTACTGACCGCCGTAGGAGGTCATGTGTGGCTGGCTACTCGCAACCTCCGACTTCAAGTTCCATCGATGAAATTGGCTCCCAGGTTTATCGGTCCTTTCGCTATCTCTCAAATCATTAATCCTGTTTCTTACAAGCTCTCATTACCTCCTTCCCTCAAAATCCACAACACTTTCCACATCTCCTTGCTGAAACCTCTAGTCCTCAATGAATTCTTCAAAGAACCTGTCTCTCCTCCACCCATCAAGACCTCTTTGGGGGACGAATTCGAAGTACAGAGAATTCTGAAGATCCGCTTTGTTCAAGGCAACCCCCCGTATCTAGTACACTGGAAAGGCTACGGTCCTAAGGAGAGATCCTGGGTCCCAGAAACTGACCTTCATGCTCCTTGTCTCCTTGCCAAATTCCGGGAGAGAACTAGTCCTTCTTTGAGGGAGAGGAGGAGAGGGGGTACTGTCAGGCGCCATCCCCGCTGATCCCCTGTCAGTTGGGCCTACGGCCTGACAGTTTTGTCCAGGAGACTGAAATAAGATACCTCTTCATTTAAGATCCTTAATGTATCAGGCCCCTAGATATTCTGGCACCCTAGTGGGAGCCAGAGACCGTAAAGAAGGGGGAGGATCCAGTGGAATCATGTACATTATTATAATGGGCAAATTCAGCTCAAGGAAGCAAGTTACACCAATCATCTTGATTACCGGAGGAAAAACAGCGGATAAATAGTTAAAGATCCTGGTTTACACGTTCCGTCTGGCCATTAGTGTGAGTATGATACCCCGAGGAAAACTTTAGGTCAATTCCTAGATCTTTACAGAAGGCTCACCAAAATTGTGATATAAATTGTACCCCATGGTCTGATATAATCTCCTGTGGACTATGAATCCGGAACACCTCCTTTATAAAGACTTGAGCGATCTTAGAAGCAGATGGGAGACCCTTTAATGGAATGAAGTGAGCCATCTTCGAAAATCTGTCTACTATTATCTAAATATTATTGAAACCCTCGCTAGGAGGTAAGTTGGTAATGAAGTCCATGGAATGACTCACCAAAGAACGTTCATGAACTGGTAGAGGTAGAAGCAATCCTGATGGAGGGTGCCTAGGAACTTTGTTTTGAGCACATACTCCACAAGATTCTATGAAGTCTTTAAGATCAGTCCGGAGGGTGGGCCACCAATAGCGTTGGGACAAAAGAGAGAAGGACTTTTTGAACCCAGCATAGCCAGCAAATTTAGTAGCATGGGTCCAGTGGAGGGCTTGTAGGAGAAGATGAGCATCCAACTAGAGGTGTCCTGGAAGCCCTAGTTAGAGCAAAAATCCTGGAAGGCTTGAGAATGTGAGGAGGTTCAGATGCAGAAGCAACATCAGATTCGTCAAATGACCGGGAAAGGGCATCCGCTCGAGAATATTGAGTACCAGAGCGAAAAGTGAGTTTCTTGTTGAAGCGAGCAAAGAAAGAAGACCACCTCGCCTGATGGGGATTCAGGCAGGGCAGCGAGCGTCTCGGAAATAGATCAAGTTTTTGTGGTCCATGAAGACCGTAAACGGATGTAGAGCTCCTTCAAGGAGGTGGCGCCATTCTTCTAAAGCTGACTTGATGGCAAGTAGTTCCTAATCACCGATCCCATAGTTGTGTTCTGAGGTGGAATTTTTTTTTTAGAAAAGAATCCACAAGGACGAAGGATACTAGAGGATGATTCTTGTGAAAGGACAGCTCCCACTCCAACCGAAGAGGTGCCTACCTCTAGGAAAAAGGGTTTCGCTTGATCCGGTTAAGTCATAACGGGTGCAGATAAAAAGGTTTCTTTCAAGGAAGAAAATGCCTACATGGCCTCGGGGGACCAGACCTTAGGGTTCGCTGATCTCCGGGTGAGGGCTGTAATGGGAGCAATAAGTGTGGAGAATTGCCTATAATAATTGGTAAAACCAATAATGCGTTGAACAGCTTTCAGACTCAGCATTTGAGGTGATTGCAGAAACCTTTTCCGGATCCATCTGCAATCCTGAACCAGAGACTATGTATCCCAGAAAAGGAATTTGAGGTTCCTCAAAAATACATTTCTCGAGTTTGCAAAAGAGTTTGTTTAGACGTAAACGGAACAGAACCTCTTTTATATGAGAATGGTGGGTAACAAGATCAAGCGAAAAGATTAATATATCATCTAGATATACCACCACTAATTTGTAGAGAAGGTCTCAGAAAATCTTGTTAACAAACGATTGGAACACAGCAGGAGTATTGCAAAGCCCAAAGGGCATGACGAGGTACTCATAGTGCCCATCTCGAGTACTGAAGGCAGTCTTCCATTCGTCCACCTCACGAATCCAGATTATATTGTAAGTGCCTCGTACATCTAATTTCAAGAAGATCTTCAAGCCACTGATCTGATCAAACAGTTCAGAAATAATGAGGAGAGGATACCTGTTTTTAACAGTAATAGCGTTTATATGACTCCTAGAACAACCTCCCTGTCACCGACTAGGAGGGAGCGTTTCCCGGCTATTTAGAACAGGAGATAAGCAGATGACCAGCCTCACCACTGTATAGACAAAGATTCTGATTTAGTCTTCTTTCCCTTTCCTCAGGAGACAACCGAGACCGTCCTATCTGCATAAGTTCATCCACAGGAACTGGGTTCGGGATCTGGAAATGAGGAGCGAGGCGAGGAACAAAACGTCTGGCAGAAGATCTCTCTTGAATATGTTCCTGGAAGCGAAGACCTACCATATTACATAGGGAAATAAGGGAATCAAGATCCGCAGGGAGTTTGCGAGGTACCAGCTTGTCCTTAATGCAATCAGAAAGTCCCTGCCAGAATGTTGCCACGTGTGCCTCATCGTTCCACTTGAGCTTGGAAGCCATGGTACGGAACTGAACTGCATATTGACCGAACATTTGGGAACCGTGGTGTAGGGAAAGGAGGCTGGAGGCTGCGGATGAAACCCGGCCCGGTTCATCAAATATTTTCTGGAAGGCTGTTATGAAAGAAGAGACGTTCTGTAAAAGGAGATCATCACGTTCCATTAACGGTGAGGCCCATGTTAGGACCTGTCTGGAGTGTAGGGAGATTATGAAAGCCTCCTTTGAACATTCGGAAGAAAAGGATCCAGAATTACATTCTAAATCAATTGAGCATTGGTTCAAAAATCACCGACATATCTTAGGGTCCCCATCAAATTTCTCTGGTGTGGGCAGCCCCAGAGAGGAGGAAGAGACTGTCGCAGGAGCAGAAAGAGGAGGGCTTGTTCTGGAAGAGGTGACAACAACAGGTTGAGCAACAGGCAAAGAGGCCTGAAGAGAATCCAATCGGGAGGCTATTCCTTGAATATATTGCAGTAGACGGGCCTGCTTGGCATTGTGTTGTTCGACCTTATTAGCCAGATGGAGCAGCAAATCACGAGTACAGTTTGTGACCATGTTATACGATCAACTATAACAGATCAATCCGTTGGTAAAACAATATCTAACGGAAGCACAGGGACAGGAAAAGAAGGGTTATGATACCCGAACCACCTTACGCAACTTTAAAACAGGTGATAGGGTACTGGTCCTGGTACCAACTGAAGAAAGCAAGTTGTATGCACATTGGCAAAGCTCTTATGAAGTAATAGAGCCCATAGGGTAAGTAAATTACTGGGTACGGCAACTTGGAAGACGGTGGAAAGAGCATGTCTACTGCATTTACTTTGGGAGCAGTAAAAACTGAGAACTGCATAGACACCTTTTCAGAAATGACAAGCATTAGAAATGGTAGTTCTGAATACGGACATTTTTCCCGCTATTCCAGGGTGCACCAAGATAAATGAACCTGACATTGTCACCCCACTAGGGGTTATAGTTAACATGTGGCCATATAGAAGTGCTCCAGTAAAGCGAGAGGTGGAGGACATGTTGTAACTCGGGGAGGTAGAGGAGTCCACCAGCAAGTGGAATAACTCCATAGTCCTTGTACCAAAGCCTTCGGGGGCCATCCGCTTCTGTAATGATTTTAGGAAGTTGAATAAGGTGTTCAGATTTGACACATATCCAATGCCGCGTGTAGATGAGCTAGTGGAGAATCTGGCCAATAGTCAGATCTAACAAAAGGGTATTGGCAGATACGACTCACTGCCTTGGCCAAACATAAAACAGCTTTTTTTAACACCTGATATATATATATATATATATATATATATATATATATATATATATATGTGTGTGTGTGTGTCCAGGCTGGCCAAGAGCTGAGGCTGCTATGGAAACGCAGGGTGAAGCAGTGGCCAGCCATACAAGAGAGAGTCTGTGAGGAGAAGAGAGAGAGGCAGGAAGGAGAAAGCTGACAGGAAGAGGTGCTGGCAGTGTGAAGTGCATCACAGCAACAAGAGCAGGAGTGAGGTGTGTGTAGAAAGCAGAGTCTGCCAAAACGACCGAGTGTATATACCCAAGCGATGCAAAGAGAAGCTGGATGTAGATTAGCTGGATCACTGTAGCTGTAGAAAATCCACTATCAAGTTGTCTAAGCAGCCTGAGGGAGCCTATGTGCGGAGAGGAAGACTCCCGCTATTAGCGAATTCCGTGTGAGCAGAGCGAGACAGCTAGCAAGATCATGCTTGCAGTTAGTCTACAACCAAACAATGGCTAAGACCCTCATCTTCAAAGGAGAGAGATAAGTAACAAAAACACACCAAACACTGTGACACTACTAATACTGCACAAATATCAGAGACTATGTTACCTGTCAGAGATATAATGAAAATTACCAACGTTTCAACAAGTGCATCAACATTAATTAGTTAACCTCACAAACTATTTAATATTGGCAGGATTGTAATTATTGTTGATTTATATTTTCACACTATGTGCGTTGTGGGAGAGTTTGGGGCACCAGTGAATGTATGTGTGGTGGACATCTTGTTGTTTACTTATTACTTTACTGTTGCCTTTGATTAATATCTTACCCGCTGTCCCATTTATCCTGGTCTTAGTTTCCCCATATTTAAATCCACCTCTCCCATTCCTTTTCCCCCAAATAACCACCCAGTTGATTTTTTGCAACCTCTATGTGCGGTACATTATTATTTAGAGGGTTAGTGTGGTTGGGTCAAGAAAGTGTATTATAAAGATTCTAAAAAGATTCAAGCATTCCGCTTGAATCTTTATAGATCATTAATAATTCCCAAGATGTCTCATTGTTCTCTGTTTACACCTGTTTTTAAGTCTAAAAGATTTGGGTCTAGAGATCCTATTAGACCTCCTCCAGTAGTCATCGATGATCACCAAGAATACATAATGAAATTAATAATATATTTTACGTGGGTCCATGGTCAAATTCACTATCTACTCCATTGTAAGGGCTATGTGCCTAAGGAAAGATCCTGAATTTCGGAAAAAAATGTACCGATTCTCCCTGTCTGCTGCCTGTCTCGATCCTTGGCAACGTTATTTGTACTTCCTATATGCTGCTTGTCTCGAACCTTGGCTTGCCACTTTGGATTACCCTGCTTGCACCTAGGCAGATATTACCAAACTATATCTTTGCTAATCAGTATTCAAATAAGTCCCTACAACTGAGAGTTCAAGTCCTGGGGGCATCCAAGTACCTGTGAGTAAAACACACTCTTGCTTTATATTGGTGAAGACCTCAATTAGTTCTGGGTCTAAGGGGTATATTCAATTGTCGGCGGAAACGCCGAAAATCTCGCGCTCCGCACACTATTACCATGATTACGGAATAGTGCACGGAAAAAACTTTATTACGGTAGTTTTCTCGCTGGATTACAGCTTGCAGCTCCCTGAGCCACAAGCTGAAATCCAGCTAACTACCATAATAACGGTAGTAGTTTTAACGCCTCGGAAACCCGCGACAATTGAATATGCCCCTAAGAATTTAATTGGTGTCGTAACAGTAATGATTAAGATGGTTGATATAAGTGCAACCACAAGAGGGTGCTGTTTGGTCTCATATTGAAAATAGTAAAGTCAAAAGTGTGTGAACTTATTTATCATTCAGAGTGGGATGCTACATGCATCTAAACACAAGTGGTAGGTGAAGGTGGATTTTACTTACTAAGTACTACACTATTTTATATCTATTAGTTAGTTTATGATGGATTGGAAAAAAAACAAGAACAAACTGAATTTGGTATTATCCAAAGTGGAAAATTCTTCAGTGAAAGGACATTTATGCAGCACATTTGGACAATTGGGGATATATATATATATATATATATATATATATATATATATATATATATATATATTGTGACTTGAGCTTGAGCACTAGGCAAGTGGTGGATGGCAGAAGTATATGTCCCAGGCTCCCAAGCTTTCTGTCTTGTATGCTCTAAAACCACAGCAGACTAATTAGAAGTTGCCCCTGAAGGTGCTGACAAAAAGTTGCTATTCAATTTCCTCTGTCTCATTCTGTGGAGGAGATTTGATGCCTCCTGAGAGACACTGCAAATGTTGACCAGTAAGGCTAGATACACACTACAGAAAATATCTTCTGATGCGATATAGTTAACGATTTTACCAATGACTTTAAAAAAAGTCCCAATCAGAATGCTGATTGATGATTCATTTACCATTCATCGCTTCATCGCTTCACATCCCATTCATCCTCTGCCGCTGCAGCGCTGGACTGCACTGACAGCCTGTTTAGTGAGACATGAGGAAATCAGTAACAGCCGGGACGTCAGGAACCTCCTGCACAGGCGCGTCTGAAGAATGGAAACATCACTACTTCAACCAGCGCTATTGGAGTGGTAGGACCAAACGGAGCTAGGAACTTTCCTTCAAAAGACTTTGTGTCTGGACGGCTATTATAGTCAGCGCACCCCATCTGTTTGCTTGCAGTCTTTAAGGAATACCGCGGACGGACTGAGAACTGCTATCAAGAAATCGTGAGTTATACACACCAACACTGCTCTGCATTGTTCCTTATTGTTATGTCCTATACAGTTTGGAGCCTCCGGATATACCACCATTCCCTTCAGTACTATTTATTGAGGTCTGCATCTCCATCACCCGAGTATAAGCCGAGGAGGGCTTTTTCAGCACAAAAAAAGTGCTGAAAAACTCGGCTTATACTCGAGTATATACGGTATTTAGATTTGGAAAAAGACTGTGCCCAAACATGGAGGATTTAATTTAATTAAACCTTGCTACAGGGTACCTTGACTCAACAGGCAGCTATTAAAGCTCAGCAAGAAGCCACCAGGGTGCAGCTGTTAGTCCTTGAAGAATGCCAAAGGCAACAACAGGTGGATATTGAGGAGTCCCAGGGGGCAACAGCACCAAGACCAGGATGTCCTCCGTAAATGTGAGCTCTGTTCAAGAGAGAGCTCTTAATGTATTTTTCCATGAGTAAGGAAAGTCTCAGGAGCAAGTTATAGAAATTTCCAGATTTGTGAGACGAGAAAAAGAAGTTGCGGAAACAAGATATGATTATAGAGCACATGGGGAGAGACATATAGATAGTTTGAATATAGAGCATGAAAAAGTTCAGGTGACCACAAAGACAATGGCGCAACATAACTAGAAACTGGATCATAACCTACAGCAACTTCAAGCTAAGATACAGACGCTTGAAGCAAATTTATTGCCATTGCAAATATCTAACTCTGAACTCAGAGAGAAAATTGGGATGCGGCAGGCAGAAAATAAATTGCTTGATGAAAATGTAAGACGTTGGAGGGCCCGAACACAGCAGCTCACTGAAGAGACTGAACGCTTGAAAACTGATATTGCAAGGTCAAATGTAGCTCAGAATACAAGTCAAAGTCTGTGTCAGAGGGTAAAATAAGAAGGAGCCAAACTGAGGAATGAAAAGGAAAAGCTGCAGAAAGAACTTGATGCCAAAGTTGAAGATATTCAAGAGAATATTAAGACCATAGCAAAATATTGGAAGGCAATTGAAAGACTCACTATGAAGAATTAAAGATTCGGCATGATAAACTGGGTGCTGAGAGCTCCTCAGAAAGCACAATCAGAAGAGCGAGCTTCTCAAAAAGAAGTATAGGAGTTAAGAGATTCTCGTGCCAAGGCTGAAACAAAGATATCTGCAATGGAAAGCCAACAAAAGTCTGTAGATCAAAAAGAAAATGGAGTTACATCTCAACAGGAACAAACCTCACAAATTCATTCAGCGTTGTCCAAAATTCAAAAGGACCTTCAATACAAGACTAAGGGCTAGATTTACTAAGGTGCGGGTTTGAAAAAGTGGGGATGTTGCCTATAGCAACCAATCAGATTCTAGCTCCAAAAGGTGGCACAGACCTTGCATATTACCAACCTGCCTCTGCAGCAGTTGAAAGGGACGAAAAGTTAGCCGCATCAGAAGGTTGAGTTCCTGTCCTCGGCTATTGCTCCACTGAAAGTGGTGCAGACTAGAGATGCTTAGGCTCGGTTTTCTGAAAACTGAGCCCACCCGAACTTAGGGGATCTGAGTAGACTCACGAGCCGGCTCATTACTTTTGTGCGTCCTCGGTTCGGAATTGAGGCAAAACGTCATTGTTGCGTTGTCGGATCTTGAGGGTTTTGGATTCCATAGTACCTCTCTCCACAGGAGATCCAGCACCATTGCTCACACAGAAACAGGGGTAGCAGTGTTCTTGTCACTTGACAAAAATTGACTGGAAATGATTGGAAATTAATGTTATTTAGGTTATTATTATTATTATTATTATCATTTATTTGTTGGGCGCCACAAGGTTTCCGCAGCGCCGTACATAGTACAAACAGTAGACCGTACAGGGTTAAACAGTACAGAACGATAAACACAAAGTACCAATGCTTCAGTAACTCCGGGACAGCCATAAGGAGTAAGGACAGAGCAGAAGAACAGGTATGGAGACACGGGGGAAGAAGGGCCCTGCTCATAAGAGCTTACATCCTAAGGGAGGGTGGACAAATCAGACACGAGAGGGAGCTGGTGATGCCAGGGGAGTGAGGGAATAGCGAGCAGAGTAGATGAGGGGTAAGGTGGACGGTTGATAAGCTTTGAGGAACAGGTGAGTTTTAAGTGCTCGTTTGAAGGAGCACAAATTGGGAGCGAGACGGATGGAACGAGGGAGGTCGTTCCAGTGCAGTGGGGCAGCTCGGGCGAAGTCTTGGATTCTGGAGTGGGAAGTGGTAATTAGAGTGGAGGAGAGGCGACGGTCATTAGCAGAGAGCAGGGACCGGGCAGGAGTGTGAATGGTGAGGAGGTTGGCGATGTAGGGAGCAGTAGACAGGGAGAGAGCCTTGTAAGTGGTGATAAGGAGTTTGAAGAGGATTCTGTAGGGGATGGGGAGCCAGTGTAAGGCATGGCAGAGAGGGGAGGCAGAGGAGGAGCGGCGTGAGAGAAAGATGAGTCTAGCAGCCGCATTGAGTACAGAGCGGAGGGGGGCGAGATGTGAGAGGGGGAGGCCACTGAGGAGAAGGTTGCAGTAGTCGAGGCGGGAGATGATGAGTGCGTGGATGATGATTTTGGTGGCGTCTTGTGAGAGTGGGGGTCGGATGCGGGCGATGTTGCGCAGCTGGAATCGACAGGCTTAAGCAAGGGATTGGACATGGGGGGCAAAAGAGAGAGATTAGTCGAGGGTGACACCCAGGCAGCGGAGTTGGATGACAGAGGAGATGGTGGTGTTATTAACAACGATAGAGAGGTTGTGGTGGGAGGGGAGTCTAGGGGGAGGAAAGACAATGAGTTCGGTTTTAGAGATGTTAATTTTGAGAAAGCGTGAGGACATCCAGGCGGAGATGGCAGAGAGGCAGTCAGATACCCGAGAGAGGAGGGAGGGAGAGAGATCAGGAGAAGAAATGTAAAGTTGAATGTCGTCAGCATAAAGGTGATACTGAAGACCAAAGGAGGAGATAAGGGCACCGAGGGAGGATGTGTAGAGCGAAAAGAGTAGGGGGCCGAGGACAGAGCCCTGGGGGACTCCTACCGAGAGAGGGGAGGGGGTGGAGGAAGAGCCAGACATGGAGACAGAGATGGAGCGGTTAGCAAGGTAGGAGCAGAACCAGGCATGGACGGAACCAGAGAGGCCGAGAGAGAGAAGAGTTTGCAGAAGGAGGGGGTGGTCCACTGTGTCAAAGGCAGCGGAGAGGTCAAGAAGGATGAGTATAGAGAAGTAACCCTTAGATTTGGCCGATAGGAGGTCATTGGTCACTTTGGCCAGGGCAGTTTCAGTAGAGTGGAGGGGGCGGTATCCAGATTGAGAGGGTCAAGGAGGGAATTTTCCGAGAGATATCTGGTGAGGCGACAGCAGACAATTCGCTCAAGAAGTTTGGAGGCGTAGGGGAGAAGAGAGATGGGGCGATAGCTGGCGACAGAGGTGGGGTCAAGATTAGGTTTTTTGAGGATAGGAGAGATAAGAGCATGTTTAAATGAGGAGGGTACTACATCAGAGGAGAGTAATAGGTTAAAAATGTGTGCCAGGTAGGAGCAGGCAGTGGGAGAGAGAGAGCGAAGGAGGTTAGAGGGGATGGGATCGAGAGGACAGGTGGAGGTGGAGAGGAAAGAATAAGGGAGCGAACTTCTTCGCCTGATGTGGGGGAGAAGGAGCACCAGAGTTGATTGTTGGAGGGGGGTGGAGCGATGTGGACAGCGGGTGAGGGGATTGAGGCGGAGATGTTGAGTCTGATGGCTTCAATTTTGGAGGAGAAGAAAGTGGCAAAGTCAGCAGCAGAGAGGGAAAGTGGTACCGGAGGGGGAGGGGGAGAAAGGAGGGAGTTGAAGGTGGCAAACAGGCGGCGGGGATTAGAGGACTGAGAGGAAATGAGGGACTTGAAGAAGGTTTGTTTGGCAAGGGAGAGGGCAGAGCAAAATGAGGAGAGGATAAATTTAAAGTGGAGGAAGTCAGCCAGGGAGCGAGATTTCCTCCAGAGGCGTTCCGCAGTGCGAGAGCATTTTTGGAGGAAGCGGGTGAGTTTGGAGTGCCAAGGTTGGGGAATGAGGCGGCGTCGGCAGATAGGAGAGGCAGGGGCGACCGCATCCAGGGCAGTAGTGAGGGAGTGGTTGTAGAGAAAGGATGCCTGGTCAGGGCAGGTCAGGGAGGGAATGGGAGAGAGGAGAGAGTCAAGAGAAGAGGAGAAAGAGATGGGGTCGATCGCTTCAAGGTTGCGTCTGGTGAGGGTGGCTTTCGGCGGGGGAGGAGCAGGGGAGGAGGACAGAGTGAAAGAGAGCAGATGATGGTCAGAGAGTGGGAAGGGAGAGTTGGAGAAATCAGAGAGATCGCAGAGATGAGAGAAGACAAGGTCGAGAGAGTGACCAAGACAGTGGGTGGGGGAGGAGGTCCACTGGGAGAGGCCTAAGGAGGAGGTGAGGGAGAGAAGCTTGATGGTGGTAGGGTCGGAGCAGTTGTCAATGGGGATGTTGAAGTCGCCAAGTATGATGGAGGGAAGGTCGAACGAAAGGTAGTGGGGGAGCCAGGCAGCGAAGTTATCTAGGAAGAGGGAGGTGGGGCCAGGGCGACGATAGATGACAGAGACACGGAGGTGGATGGGAGAGAAGAGACGGATTGAGTGAACTTCAAAGGAGGAGAAATAGAGGGAAGGTAGGGTGGGAATGACCCGAAAAGTGCAGCAGGGGGACAGGAGAAGGCCCACTCCACCTCCTGGACGTTCATCCGGTCTGGTGGAGTGAGTGAAGGAGAGGCCACCATAGGAGAGAGCGGCAGGTGAGGCGGTATCAGAAGGAGTGAGCCAGGTTTCAGTGATGGCAAGAAGGTTAAGAGAGTTGGAGATGAAGAGGTCGTGGATAGAGGTCAGTTTGTTACGGACAGACCTGGAGTTCCAGAGGGCGCAGGAGAATGGGAGAGAAGGATGAGGAGAGATGTGGATAAGATTGTCGGGGTTAATGGAGCGAGGGGGGGAGTGAGGGTTGGACCAGTGAAGGGAGGAGGGGGAGAGGTGGGACCATGAGAGAAGGACTGGTGGAGGTGGCCCGGGGAGAGGATGGGTATGGGAAAGGAGCGGGACGGCATAGTGAGAGACAAGAGTGGGAGAGACACGGCAGCAGAGGCAGGAGGAGAGAAATGGAGTTAAGTTTGGTTATGGATGACGGAGCAGAGAAAGACAGTAAGAGGGCCAGTATGGGATAGAGGAACGGAGTGAAAACAGAAGGGCAGAGGCAAAACAATATGAACGATGCCAAGTGGGGAAGAGCAGGGGCAAAGCACTGTAGACAATGAAAGTTGAGGAGAATAAAATAACAATCTAAGCAATAAAACAATGAGCAATAAAACAATGAGTGGTGGGGAACAATTAAATAAAGGTGGGACGGATAAGTGTGATTCTATAACAATAAATAAGTAAGCAAATAAATACAAAAATTGGTGGAAGTTGAGATGAGACACAAGAAGCAGTGATGGGGCTACAGAGAGCCCTTACCAGGAGGGCCGGAACGAGAACTCAGGAACGGGAGAGTCCAGGAGGAATAAGGAAGTCACAGAAGCCAGAGTGGACCAAGGGGTCAGGGAATCCGGAGGCACAGGAGCTGGAATTGTCCGAATGGTCAAGCGATCCAGAGGGATAAGAGTTCCAGAGGGTCAAGCCAAACAGTTCAGGTTAATGATAATGTAGGGATAAAAAAGATCCAAATTATGTGATTTTAGTAAAAAAAAGAAATAAGGATTTTAGAAAAAAATGGGGATCCAAAACCAAAACCAAAACATGCAAGGGTGGTTTTGCCAAAACCAAAACACAGGGGTTTAGTTAGTGCCAGGCAGGCAAGGATTTTGTTTCTGTATGTTTATTTTTTATGGGTGGAAAATAAGAATAAACAAACAGAAACAAAATCCTTGCCTGTCAGGGACCCACTATCTCAAGTGGGGGACCTTGTGTTCCACACAGATACAAAATACAAGACTTCCTGGTCAACGTTTGCAGTGTCTCTCAGAAGCATCCAACCTCCTCTCCAGCCTGTGAAAGACATTGGAAACTGCCTAGCAACTTTTTGTCAGCAACTCGCATCTCTTGATTATTCTGCTGTGAGACTAGGAGGTCAGAAGACCCATACTGGGCCTTATGTATGTAGCCCACCCTTCTCTCTCTCCATACATAACCCCAGGGACCCTTACCAGCTTTTTCTGAAGTTGAATACACTCTTTGGGAAGCTACTGTCCATACAAGACAGATTCTCTGTCTGCCTCTCAGTCAACGGACACATGTATATAGTATGTGGCTGCAGGCAACCCGCACCTGCAAAGAGGGGGGTGATTGCCTCAGAAGGATGACAATTGTTTAAATTTGTTAGTTGTTTTGAAAATTGTAGAAAGATGGGACTTAGGGGGTCTGGATAACATCATGACAGTCTTGAAATCTTGATCCTGATGCATTCTAGCAACTGTGAGGATACCGAGGTAATATTTAGCCATGTTTGCAATGCTTGCCAACTGATCTGTCCGTAGATTAATTCTATTCTATACATAAATCATTAGGCAAATAATGGGTGAAAGACAGATTTTTTAATATATCAAACACACAAAAAATAGCAAATATACTACGGTATACCACACTACGAACTACATACTCCTATAACTCTTGATCTTAATCTAAAATGACGCTTCATCCTGTTCTTTGCCCAGTTGGAAACTGCACAAGCGACACCTCAACCGCCAGAACATATTCTTACTAAATAATCTATTTTTGCCACTATTGGTTTTGGCCCTTTCTGCATAATATGTGGCAGCTACCAGGAAAGGCCACCTATTCCCTGAGTTTCAAAAAAGAAACCCCCGGGACATAATACAAGCTGATCGATGTCTCACATATAAATTCAGATTGTTTGTTTCCACTAAGAAATTAAAAAGAGAGGTACGATGATATCCCAATGTTTTAACTGCCAGTCACCTAAGGATCTGTACAACTCTTGAATTAGTTCAGGCAACATTACTGGTGGTCAGGTATCCAACACACAGTGCACATAGTACACAAACTATCTTAGCTCCAAAGAAAAACATATTTATCCATCACCTATAATCCACAGTTCAAATCAGACCTTAGAGTATATATTAACTATCTAGTGGAGTTTGTATTCAACAATCCACTAACCAGACACCATTCTTTGCCAACTATGTTTTCCATTCAAGGGCTTACCCTTCTGCCAAACTCCACGCAAAAGATTCTAGTAGTGTTTCATGGGTTTTTGCACATCCATATCTAAAGCCTACTAAACCTCTACCATCAGTTGGAGTCTAGAGACATCAAGGAGCATATTTACTAAACTGCGGGTTTGAGAGAGTGGAGATGTTGCCTATAGCAATCAATCAGATTCTAGCTGTCATTTTGTAGAATGTACTAAATAAATGACAGCCAGAATCTGATTGGTTGCTATAGGCAACATCTCCACTTTTTCAAACCCGCAGTTTAGTAAATCCAGTCCCAAGAGTATATTGTGGAGGTCAAAGGTAAGCTCCAATATCTTGTCAATTGAAAAGTTTATAGTTTGAAAGGTCCTATAAACCTGCAGCAGATATTTCTGCCCCACATCTAATTGCTCTAATTTGCCTTTCACTCCTGTCACCCACGTAAACCTGGGGTGCCTGGTAGTTGCCTTATAAGGAAGGGTTATATTGTGTTCGGTGGTACTCACTTTTAGGATGCTGTAAATCACGACACTACTTACCCCAGCAGGATTGCAGTGAAGATCGTATCGCCGACTCACTGGAAAGACAGGCAGCTGAAAAAGCAGACTTTACTCAATTGCAGAAGCCGAAGAACCCGGCAGCGTCCGAAGATGTCAGATTGAAGAGACAGACTGTCATTCAAGCTCTTAAGGTACTAATTTAAGGAGGCGCCGCCTGTACAAAGTTCTTTACCAAGCCATGTACACCAGGGGTGTCCAACCTTTTAGCTTCCCTGGGCCACATTGGAAGACGACGAGTTGGTTTGGGCCGCACATAAGATACACTAACAATAACGATAGCTGATCATCCAAAAAACCATAGAAAACATAGTTAACATATATATATGAGAAAAAAAAGTGATATAATATATATATATATATATATATATATATATATAATCACTTTTTTTTCAAATCCCCCTATACTTACCTTTCAATCACCCTGTTCAAAAAATCCTCTCTAGTTATCATACTATAATCACTTTTTTTATTGTTTCGATACAATATCAATAAAGTGCATTTAAGCCAGGCATTGTATATCAGGGTGCCCTGACCAGGCCTGCGGTACCTGACACATACACCACTGTGAAACCAAATTGTGACCTGTTTTGCTAATTACACCACTATGTTAGTTAAGGGATAACAACTCATAATGGGCCAAAGAGAATAATATATAATGCCCCATTAGTATTACAAGTAGAAGTATGTAGCAGGGAGATAAGGTCCATGATGCTCCAGGACCAGGTGACTTTTATTCACTGGTCAGCATCCCTTGAAATAATAAAAAAAATCCCCCTTAATTTACCCTTTAATCGGCTTGTTCTCCTGTCCTCTTCTCTTCTTTTCTCCAATTCTGTGCTGCTGATTGTTCTTCTCGAGCGGGTGACTCCTCTGTGCTGCGCTCCGCAATGGATGTTGGGCGTGATGATATCACGCCCGACATTCACTGCGAGCACCGCACGGAGGAGGAGACAAGGGAGGGAGCCGGAGTACCAGCTGACGTGACCGCAAGGTAAGTATTCTCTTTTCTTTGTTTTTGCAGGATTTTTTTTTCCATTAACAGTGCTGCCCCCTTGCCACAACCAAAACTCCCTCTGGGCCACATTCACAGGCGTCGTGGGCCGCATGTGGCCCGCGGGCCGCGGGTTGGACAACCATGATGTACACTGTACAGGCAGATTGAGGCATTCCAATACATCTGCTTATTTCCACTGTTTACACTGGTTACCTTGACATCACTTAACTTTCCTAACACTTAAGAGCTTAGCATCACCAATCAGCAGTGTGAGCGCTGGTCTGATTAATTTATTGAGATTGGTTCCAAGAGGCTTTTTAAGGCTATCAGCAGCATGGTCTCATTCTTTGTTATAGTGTTAGCTTGCTTAGGCGCTATGCTCTGTATCTGTTTCGTTGTCTAGTGGATTTATAACCCTTCTTATTTATTGACTATTCTTGTCTGTTACATGCATTGACCTTAGCTGATTTATTGATTATCCCTTACTGCTGCCAGTCCTGAACTCAGTTTGTGACCCCTGCTCTTTTGTTTGCTGCATGGTACTATTTTGATTTGCACATGACTATCCTGGCTTTTGTATTCAATTACCACTTATCATCTGGCATTTGCTCTGTGTTGGATCAGTGTACTAATTTTCAGGATATCCTTTGTATTGACCAGTTTATAAATATAAACCTATACTATTCAGAGCTGGATTTAGACCTCATAGGGCCCTAGGCAGGATACTGGTTTGGTGCCCCCCTCCGTGAAACAATATTAACTTTTAATAGGTTCTAGAAAAGATAGTGCAGACAATGTTATACCAATAAATATTAACTTTTAATTAAATCCTTATATAAAACAGAGTGCAAATAATGTTGTATATAGCTTTAAATGCTAAGAATTCTTACCCCAAACTTTTTTTTTGTAACTATACACTTGACATTAAACATACTGCAAACAATCTTCTATTCCAATTTTTGCTGTTAAATAGAATATATTAACTTTAAATGTCTGATATCAGAGAAAATGTCAACTATGTCCTAAGAAAAAATCCCTAATCACTAGACACAGTTTTATTCAATTACTTTTAACAAATATAACATCCCTTTACAATTCTACAGTGCTATTCTGCGTGGTTTTTTTTGGGCAAAATCATCCACTAGGTCATTGAAGTCCAGTTGTTTAACAAGACCTGATACCACAGATAGCAAAGATAGTGCTGATAGACGATCTTGGCCCATGGTGGTTCTTCTTTCATTTTTAATTCTTTTTAGACATAAAAATGACCTCTCGCCACTGGCATTAGCAATAGGCATACATAAAAAAAATACGTAGCATGGTTTCTGTATTGGGGAATGTATCCATAAGATCATGGTCAATTATATACTGCCTCATTGCCAATGGGTTACTCTCCTCAGGCAACATTGAAGAAAATTGGATAAATTCTTCAGTAAAAGAATCTTCAATGTCGTCTGGATAATTGTTCTGCAGATTATCTGCCAAACTTCGCAGCTCATTTATTGGTATTCCAGATGATTTTAGAATTGCAAATCGCCTATTGATGTTTTCATAGGACTTATTTTATAATATGGAACCGCGCTCTCCTCCCAAGGTTTGTGAGAGCTGCACCTGCTAAGGGTATCCCTCCCTTTGGAATAGATCTAGAAATTTATAATGCTGGGCGCTCATCAAATGATATACCTAAAAATGCAGACCTAGTGATCCAATGATGTTTTAAAACCAATCAATAGATAGTTGCTAACATTTATTAAAATACAATAAAAATACAATAAAGGTATAGTCACGTGTTATCATGAATATATGGCTAATGAATAGTGAGATAATGATATGTACATTAATGGAATTAATATCACTTGAATTGATAACGTGATCTACACAATAATGTACATGATATCAACCTGACTGCATACTGACAGATAAATACATGGACAATAAATGAATAACATTAATGGAAATCTAAAAAATAGTCCATATAACACAGTTCTATTTATCCGGATTGGTGATGCGTGCTGCTGAGGATATACCCCATAATAAAATTGTCAATATAAATAAAAATAAAAATAAAAACAGTCCTCATGAGGGTTGTAAACTTTCAATTCAGAGAGATCCGTCGCGCTTACATACATGTATCAACAATGATGAATGTATCAAAAAATTTAGTTGTATAGATCCATGCAGACATGATACTTGCGATTTGAAGTTTAACGGGTGTGGGGTTCAACCTTTGCATTAAATCCAGTATAGTGTCCCAATTATAGACAGACATACAAATTATCAGCTGGTCCAAAAATGAAAAAATAAAAAGTAAAAAAAGGGGAGATAGTTCAGCAGCGGGTGATCACGCCGCTGCTGTTAGCGGCTAACAGTGCGTTCCACTGTGAAGCGCAAACGCACTTCCGGTATTGACGTCACTTCCGGATAGTGCTTTAGGCCAATAGAATGATAATGGGTGGAGGCCCAACGCGTTTCGCCCTGCTCCGGACTTTCTTTGTTGTCCCAAAACCTTGGGGCCAGCGTTATTTGGCGCCAACACCAACTACAGATAGGGATGCAGTGATAGCTTCCATTTAGTGGCAGGCAGAAAAAAACGTTTTTTAGCTACAATAGGGGATCTTGTATTAGCCAGATAAAAATAGCTCAGCTGCTGAGACTAGTGTCTTTCACAGAGACTACACATAAGCTCACTCATATCAGGGAACTCTTTCAGTACCACAGAGCTGCTACTGGTAATGAGCTAATTACATGTGGTATAGCTGACAAGGTCATACATTGCAGGAATTGCACCAGCCTTATCATAGATGCACCTGAATGTATAATTGCTGTGAACAGTATCTACTATAGAGACTGTCATTTGTTTTACATCAGGGACTTTTTCTGGTAACATAGAGCCATTACTGGCAATAAGTTATCTGCCTTTATTATTGCTGACAATATTACACAGTGCAGGAAGCACACCAGCCTCAGTATAGATGTGCTATGGTGTAGTGCTTCATACTGCCAATAATCCAGATTAAGCCTTGTATTTCAAACTTACCAATAGCATCACACAAGCTAAGACCTTTTTGAGCTAGGGGGTTCCCCTTATTAAATTCACCAAGATCCAGTACCTTACTCCGTTATCTGCCTGCTACATTTGTTATAGTGGTGACTAGAAGGCTTGTAACACCAACACAATAAGAGACACGGTTCTCAATTACTCTTTAAATCATTTTTGTCTTCTTACCAACCACCACTTACCAGTAAATGGTTTGCTAAAAAAGGTTTTATACAAGATACTCTTTGTATCCACCAGACTATTTCCTTATATAATAGATCCCTATCAGTTGGTGTTTTTGTTTTTATCACACGTGTGTATGTGTGTATTTGTAAGTTATTTTAATATATTTCACCTTGTTTTCCGGGAGGATGTCATTATTAAACAATAACCATTAAAAGTTATATTTTAAATAACATAAGGAGTGCTAATTTGTCCTTCTAACATGAACCTCTGTTCATTATTCGTTTTGTCCCAAAACCTTCAATATGTTAAACATATTTTAATTTCCAAAATCAGTTCTGCACTTTCTCTACCATCTGACTGCAGCTGTTGTCTAACTACAAGCCCCTAAAAAAGACCAATCACCCCCTTTAAACATAAAGACATTATTTGTTCTTTCGCATACAGATTTCTCTACCGATACAGAAATACATATAATCGTAAAAAAGGACTATGAACCATATCCAGATTGAAGGAAGCTCCGCCACATAGGTCTATTTATAACCTACTGCCTTTCCCATGCAGAAAAAGCAATAAGCATATGGACATGTTTGAACCTCCCATTTGTGTTTGCATATTCTTGTAGTATCCATCATGTCACATGTCAATACTTTAATGTATGGTAGAATTTGATCACTTTATTTGCATGTGATATTTATACAAGATTTAACCCAGTAGGTGTAAAGTCTGTGATCATATAACATTCAGAGGTCAGCAGCCTTATACACACTTAACCAATTAATTTTCATGTGCATGTAAATATAATTTACTACTGTGTGTAACACACACTCCCAGAGAAGACATGCTCCCCCCATGATTTCGCACTATATAAAGACTTGTAGTGTAATCAGTGGAATAGGTACTATCTCCTGGGTGAGCAGCAGCAGTAAACCACACAAGTCCAGACATTTCACCATAGCAACCACAGACAGTTTATTCACCAGCTTGTAAACAAAACAGAATATAATCAAAATCCTAGCCGCCTGGCTACTAGACAATACATTTAGCAAGACCCTTTTTCAGAACTACAACTTATTATTGCTCACTGCAGCAGAGTGTCTGAGGAGGCAGCTCATCTCCTCCCCAGGTCTAAGACATTGGATGCATATCCCAACTGCCTTTTCACAGACACCTCCCATCTCTTGATCAGTCTATTTTAAAGTACAACCGACAGGAACCTGGGACTTATGTACCTGCTATTTACCACTTGCCCAGAGCTTCTGTCACAGACTGAAGAGTGCACATTTTTACAATAGAGATAATTACATTTTAATAATAGAATTTTTACAATAATCGTTTAGAATGATAACTTTTCATTACTCACATTTGCTGATGAAAAGAAAGGTTATTTCAGTTCCTGCAGGTTGATATTATTGGTCCAACTCTGCGCACTGTACCTTGATCCTCTGTATGATGTCACTTCAGTCCCTGCACGCCCAGACCAAGCACACTGGGCCTGTGTAAGCTCTCACAGCTCCCTCCTACAAAAAATGTATAAGTTGAAGTACAGAAGAGACAAAAATGTCCCCTACTTCATCACTTTTGCTCCTCCTTCACACTGTATCCCCTTTAGTACACTGTACTCCCTTCATCATCACACTGTGTCCTCCATCATGCTTTTGCCCTTTAATCATCACACTGTGCACCTTTCACCATCACACTGTGCCCTCCATATTTTTGCTCCCCTTGTTTATTTACCCTCACACGGCCTGTTCCACATTTCTGTCATCATGCCCCTCTGCTACTTATTATTGCCATCATGCCCCCTCATATACTTATTATTGCCATCATGCCCCCTCATATACTTATTATTGCCATCATGCCCCCTCATATATTTAATATTGCCATCATGCCCCCTCATATACTTAATATTGCCATCATGCCCCCTCATATACTTAATATTGCCATCATGCCCCCTCATATACTTAATATTGCCATCATGCCCCCTCATATATTTAATATTGCCATCATGCCCCCTCATATACTTAAACTATTGCACAAAGATCTGGGGAGGGCAACTGAATACTGGTGAACTAAGAACTGAATGCTGAAATAAGCCTGAGGCAATTTAAAAGCTGAAGCTGTATCTGGATTAGTCTCTGGGGTTAATAGTTATCTCCATCTGTTATCATAGGGGAGGGGTAGACAGTGTCTATAAGTTGGATGGGCGGAGAATTAAGCAGTCTTTACAGTCTGGACATTGATGGATGAGCATCCTGTTTCTACTACCTGTACTCTGCTGAATTTTTCATTGTATTTACCCTCTCCTGTGGTTTTCTCCCTTTGTCAAGTTCTTTCACTTTCCTTATTCTATACTCTATACCCCTCCTGTCTTTTACTGTTTTCCCACCCTCTTTAGTTCACACAACCATACTTAAACTGTAAATTTCCTTTTTCAATTCTGCCTCCCCTCCCTTAGTGATTCACCTTTCCCAGTCCCGGACCACCTTCCCGTTTCACCCCCCCCCCAATATTTCCTGGCATGGAGTGCTCCATCAAGACCTCCTCCGTGGCGGGGACCGCTGCTCGGGTATCCTGCTCCCCCACCAGGAGGGCGAGCGAGCGTGTGAAGGGAACGCTGCTGCCCATGTCCCGCGCCGCCAAACCGGAAGTGATGGCCGTCACTTTTGATCTCGATCGCCTAATGGGTGTGTGTCCCCGAGCGGTGCAGGGTCTCAGGGCGCGCAGGCTGGATTATGGCATGGTCGCTTGACACATAGGGGCAGCAGGGCAGCTGGGGGGTGACTCCCCCCACCGCACATTGAGACGCTAGGTCCCATGGCCAATATTGCTTCTGGCAGGAGTAGGACTGCCCCCAGCTTAGTTTGAACAGCACCCCCCACACCCTGTGGGCATTAGGGTATTTAACACGTCTAACATGTAGAATGTACAATAAGTTATACCAAAGTATATAATAATTATAAGATGCAGAACATGGTATTTGTATAACTAATTACACGGGCACTGGGGATAGTAGAGCTCTCTCCCAGATTGATCATGATGAAGTGGGGGTGGCTACCCCTGCTCAGGGGCGGATCCAGGGGGGGGCGATCGCCCCCCCTAAGACACTCTAAGACACTGCAGCTGCATTTAATTTGTAGTGTAATCTCACTGCCAACAGGATGCATTGTCTGGGCAGCCCCGCCCCCGCCCCGCCCCCTCCTTTCACTCACCTGGGTGCTGGCTGGGATGGCTGACGTAGCAGACTGGGAGGAGGGAATCACCAGCATTTTCATTCATTCCCGCTGGGCTGGGTGGCGGCAGCAGCAGGCAGGCATGGCATTCCTTACTACACTATTACAACTCTGATTGGAGGCACTCGAGGAAGTAAGAGGCTAAGGCTTCACCAATGAGAAGGGAGGAAGGGAAACAAACAGGGTCATTCATTTTAGTGAGCCAATGACAGTTTAGTCTGTCTGGTGGGGGGCGGGACTAACATTGGATGACAGGTTAGTCGACCAATGTTTATATAGTGCAGCACTGTCTGGGTGGGGAAATGGGTGCTATGTATGTACACAGGAAGTAAAAAGGAACTGTGCGTTCCAGCCCCACATGTTTTATACTCGTCCTCCCTGCATGCAGAGCACATTGCACTTTTGCATCCAGAGAGCAGCCAGCCTTCCTTCCAGCCTGCTTACCAGCCAGAGAGACTAGCCTGCCCTAGTAAGTGGAGTCTGTAGACCCTCATAGCTTTGTCCATTTAGTGTGGTATCTCTGGGGGTCGGGGGCAGCTTATCACAGAGAAAGAGAACTGTAAATTATGGTGTGTTACTGATTTCTTTAGAAAGGGGGACGAGCAGGAGAGTGGATTGTGAAGTTTGAGCTTTAGGTGATTTTCTGTGTATCTGTCCTCCATGGCAGCTGCAGCCCCAGTGTGTTTATTTAAGTGTACCATTTAAAAATGAAAAATTAAATCTTTATTATTTATTTGTCAAAATATAAATCTTGATTTGTAAATTATAGCAACATATAAAATAGTGACCTAAAGTAGTGATTGTGCTTACAGTGTTTATAAAATGCAACTGCTTTGTTGTCTTTATATTAGAATGAACATTTTAATTTGTGTGACAATGATAACTCCGTGTGATCTAAAATGGCTGACTGATATATAGGTCCCACTACCACGAGTTTGCGTAATATATATATATATATATATATATATATATATATATATAGTATGTATGTGTGTGTGTGTCAGGATGAGAGCTTAAAATAAAGAACAAACTTGGTCTTAAAATACATTTATTTGTGTGACACATTGTAGTAGAGGAGGAGGAGTCAGGACTGGAGAGGGGGAGGGGTCAGGACTGGAGAGGGGGAGGAGTCTGGACTAATCGGTAAAGCGCCCCCCCCCCCCTAACAGAAAAGTCTAGATCTGCCACTGCCCCTGCTAGGACGGAGCACCTCAGACAGAGGCACAGGGTGGCAGCTAGGGGTAGGAGCAATGCCTCCCAGTATATATCTACTGGTTCCCAGGGGGGCATTGTTTCTGGGAGGCAGAGGAGTGCTTCCGCTGGTAGGCCAGGATGGGCAGGTCTCACTGCGGACTAGTTTCATCAGGAAGGGCAGGTGCAGCTGGTAGAAGAAGCCCATGATACGACCATCTAACATGGTGAGGGTTCTCATTGTGGTTCCGAGGGCAGGAAGCGCAGTATGGCCGCTCTGCGCAGGTTCCGCCGCATAGCAGGTCAGAGCATGGTGACAGGAGAAAAAGATAAAAAAAACGAAAAAAAAAAAAACCAGGGCCCCTTATGTGTAACCTCTGCTATTCTCATTACCACATTTTCATTTACATGAGCCAATGGCTTATATTACATGTATGGACGGGCCCATCAGGGATTGTATCAATAGACTGCTCATTAATGCCTTTGTGACAGGATTTGCGAGTTGTGTAGCAGAATCCCTGCTGAACTTATAGGTAATTTTCTGGGATGGTTAAAGGTTTGACTGTCCATAACATAATTGTGATGTATATTTTTTGTACTGGCACATCTCCATAAAATGTATGCATAGGCACGTTTTTCTCACACTTCATTTTGTCCTGGTAGCAGATGCAGTTCATACGGATGGGATCTGCTATAGTGAAAGGCAGTGAGTACACTTGATGTTAATCGAGGAGCTGCAACATAGCTTACAGGTTTATTGTGGCTTGTGTCCTTAGCAAGTTCCCTCTATTCTTGCTGGTGATACAGTGCATGCAGACTTATTAGGTACAAAGGTGTTAGGGGCATACTTCTCCCAGGAGCTAGCAGATATTGCATTATAATTTTACTTATAGTATTCAGGAGCCCTATTGATTTATTGTGCCAACCTGGGCCATTTTTATTTTGAGGGACATTTTGCAGGCAATCAGGTATCCAGAACTTTAACCAGAGTGTAATATGACCCCAGGAACACTTTTAACATCAACACAAATATGGCAAGGATATTAATGATCCCTCAGAGACAAGTGAGGACTTGAACTCAGGCTTGCAGGGTCGCAAGGCAGAATAGCTAACTGCTACGCCAATGTACAAGTGATGAAAACAACATGTCAAGGAAATGTAATAAAACGAAAAGCTGACCACCTACTTCTATCATAAGTTGTTTTTCTTTCAACTTTGTTAAAAAGGGCAATACTTAGAAATATTAAACACATACAAACCACATTACAAACCACTATAAAATACATTCTCATCCAGACTTTTGAAGTTGATTACATTGCTAAAGTTTCTGTGTTTTACTGCTGGAGATTTCATTAGTGGCCTTTTATTTTTTGAGAGTTATAGGTCAAGTGAATGTGCTTAAAAGCATTTTTGGCCGTTTAAAAAGCAAAACGAAATAGGCACAACATACATATATATCAATACAGACATTTGTGACAAGCTTTTTATTGTTTACAACAAAAAACATTTATTAGTATTTATGTATATTAGAAAGGTTCCATTAGTATTTTTGTTTAAAATAATCCCTTTTTTCCTTACAGTCACCTTTCTAATAAATGCCACTGGCAAGTGCAAGATGTTTGATGTTATTTTGGCCCATTGCCCTCAATCACGAACTGATGGAATGCCGGAAGGGTGAGATTAGTTAGCTCAATATAGCGCCCTCTGCTGCTGAGTGGGTCCTCAGTAAAGAGATTATACTGCTACATTGTCACTTTGATCGCCAGAAGTGGCAGAAAATAGAGCTAGCTGACTTTCACTATATAGACACTTTGGTACATCTTAATTCATAGAAACTAAGTACAAAATTACTGATTACATGTGCACAAGTGGATTGGGGAGGACTTGAACTCAGGTTTAGAGTGTGCAAAGGTGCATTCTCTAACTGCTACAACAATTAGTAAGTGATTCTACAAATGATGACACTTGCATAAATTTAACTACACACTAGCAACCTTATCTACTTTACCTATGTTTTGTGATGTATATACAGATAATGGCAATTAATTAACTACAAAGTATTACAGATGGCACTTATTGGGATATGCACTGTGTAACGTAATAAACATTAAATGAAAAATGGGATTTGACATGTGGGTCAAACATTTCTTTATCCATTTGGGACACTTTTGAGACAAAGGGGTTTGCGCCTCATGTTTGAAAATACACCACTGTCATTAGTGGTTGAATCCTAAAAGTGTTTGCACTCAACTTATTTGGGTCAGCTGAATCGCTGTCTTGTTCCTGAATACTCTGTCATGTTGCATTTATTATTAACAGCATGACGGATAACGTGCTATTAAATTGATCACACACACACACACACACACACACACACACACACACACACACACACCTGTTTTTCTAAACCAGCAGGAGCTGCAAACACTCAAAAAAAACAATGAATGATCATGAATCTTAGGCCAAGTTATGAGCATTTGTGTACTTAACTTGCCTTTTATACTTTAGTGTGTACACTTAATGTAGGTTCTTAAACCACTTTGTGCTCAGGGTTGACCTGTGGCCTTGTACTTCTGACCTTAGTATTGGTGGGTGGAATACCTAACCACTACACTATCTTCTACCACACATAGAAAATATTTTCTCTAGCATATCTTTCAAATGTACACTAATTAAACCATAATATTGCAACAACACTAACAGCTAAGCTCATTTATTACATATGTAATAATCGTTAGAAAATAGACTTACCGTACATTGAATCCACTTTGCTAACATGGTAGATCACTTTTAGAAAAAAACACACTCAGTTAATTAGAACGTACCTGTGTGCTCGTAATGATGTCTGTCTGGCGTACTCTCTGGCGTACTCACTGGCATTTAATTCACTAATTAGAGTGGTAGTTAAAAATACCTTGCTAGAACTTCTGTGATTGTTGGGAGTTTCAAAGTTCTGGGTAAGTAGACCGTAGATGGTAAAATTTTTCTTATTCTGCTGTTTACTGCTGTACCTTGCTCAGCCCTCAGTATGTTTAAATATTTAGCTATGTGTTGGTGAGCTAGAAATCTCAATTGTTGCTGAAAGAGCTTAATGTAGTGTGCTAGTGGTTTTTATGTTTAAGGTTAGTGGAAAAGTGTTTGGTTAGCTGCGGAGTTTGAATCTTTAGCCCACTGTGTATACTTAGAGGTGGGACTGCATAGAGACCTCTAGAATGTAGTGAAATTAATAAATATTATCCCTTTTCATTTTGTTACGTTGACCCTCCCCCACAGATATCGGATCTGTCTGGCTAATTTGGTCCTGTAATTTTTGATTTGTATCAATGCCATTTCAAGACAATATTGTCTTTGTGTGTGGTAAGTAGAAACCAGAAATTTTTTATTATACACCCCTTTTTAAATCACTTTGCAGTAAGAATGGCCATGCTGTGGTATAGGTGGAGTTTTATTATTTGTTTAATCACTTTTTTTTAACATTTGTTTTTTTGGGCAAGTAAAAAAACACATTAACACTCTGTATTTTGTGTTGCACTACCTTCAACTGATTACACCAGAACAATTGTAATGTAACTAATGTGATTTGGAAAAGGTTATATGGCTATGGTAAGTATCACGTTTGAATGCACTTTGGTGGTGGTTTCATATGGTTAGGTGCTGTTTGGTCAATCAATAGGTTTTGTTTTCGTGATTTTTTATTTTTTTTTACCCCTTCCCCATTTTGGAAAAAACTCTACTTATGGACTGTCCTTTTCAACCAAAAAGCTTTAGGATGAATAACGACTACATTGTAAGTATTGGTTGTCTCATTTGTGGCAAAGTAAGAAAAAGCAAAGTTTAAAAGTGTCACCTAAGTGTTGGTTTGCGAACTCTGGCTTTTGCAAAACATACAGGCACTCCTGGAGTTGGACCACATTCTGTTTCACGAGGGGCCTGCTCCTCGGCCCCGTCCTAACCAGCAACTACGCCAATGTCACCGTCCAAGGGAGCGCATCTACAGGCCAAATGTCAGCCTCTTTGGGATGTCAGATGCGGAGGTTGTCTGTCGCTATCGGCTTCCTCCATATGTGATCTTGGACACCCTGCGCATTGTGCAGTATGACCTTGAGCCAATGCGTAACATCCCGACAGCAGTAACGCCTTTGATTAAACTTGTGGCGGTACTGCAATTCTACTGGGTCATTCCAATGCACAGGTGGGGTTGCGGCAGGTATGTCCCAGGCGACCTTCAGCCGTGTGCTGGAGGTTGTCCTAAGGGCACTTCTGTTGTGGCTCCGGCAGTTTATCCATCTGCCACTCGATGAGGAGTCTCTTGTGCGGATCAAGCAGTAGTTTGCCATCATAGCTGGCTTTCTGCACGTCAAAGGGGCTGTAGATGGGACGCATGTGGCACTGGTGCTGTTGAGTGGAAATGCTTCGGTTTTGATGAACCGGAAGCATTTCCACTCAATAAATGTCCAGGCCATATGTGACCCGTCTCTCCAGATGCAGAACCTGGTTGCGAAATGGGGGGGAATACCCATGACTCCTATGCATTTCGTAACTCATGGTTGTGGCCTAGATTGCAACAGAGGCAAGGGGGTGTCAGACTACACAGTGATGCGTGGCTTCTTGGTAATTATTTGAAAATAATGGATCTGTCAACTAGAAATTGTTAGTAAAAATGTATGACAAAGATAGATTTCCTAAATATAATATTGTACTTGAGATGTTACTGTTACACAATGTGTTATATAGTGCATGTGCCTTGTATTTATAGTTGGCGCTACTATAGAGTAATTTTATCTATGTTTATAATATTTAGATATTTAATGGTAATGTAGGCCTATTACTGGAACAGACCTAATAGTAAAGGGTATGTGTCCTGTGAAAAGTGTATACCGGCAGGTGTGTAAGTATTAGTTTGGTGTACAGTGTAATTCTAAAATCTGGAATGACCTTTGGTTTGCGCCCGTTAATAGACATTGTTAGTTTTCATAGGATGGTAATTATACAGTATTATGACTTTGTAACCTTACTATTTAGCATAGAATGAAGTTAGGACTCATATTGTAGTGTGTTTTAATTTTTTAATGCAGGTAGTTTTACTCTGAAATCATATTAATCTTAGTTTCTTTTGTCTTTCCTCTCATCCTACATAGGAGACAATGCGTATCCCTCCTGCCCTTGGCTCCTCACTCCTATATTGAACCCACACACAGAGCAGGAGGAGGCCTATAACTCGACTCATAGGGCCACCAGATCGGTCATTGAAAAAGCTTTTGGTGTGTTGAAGGCTCGCTTTAGATGCCTTGACCGGTCTGGCGGCGCACCTCATGTATGAGCCGAGTAAGGTGTGTAGGATCATCGCTCTGTGGTTCAGGTATTCCATACAATCATGCGTATCAGTACTCTTGCCAAACTCATCATCACCCAGTGTCTCCTCACCTTCCACCCTTTGTGTCTCTAGAGACACATATGGAAGGTATGTAGCTGGATTTAAGGTGCTACATCGTTTGATGGTGATGTTTGAGGGTGCCATCAGAGCTAGTTCCCACTTTGTGAATCTAGCTGAAGAAACATGTCTGGTTTGAGCTGAGTTTAACAGAGCTGATACAGCATGGAGTGTATAGACAGTTGAATCGTGTCCTAACACTACGTCCTCGGTCCTACTTACCAGAAGAGCTGCTGCTGCTACACTTCTGAGACATGTTGGGAGTGATCTTGCCACACTGTCCAATTGTGCACTGTAGTATGCTACCGGTCTGCTAGCGTCACTATGTTTCTGTGTGAGGACACCTGCTGCACAACCATCAGCTTCCATACAGTATAGCTTAAAAGGCTTTTCATAATCAGGTATTCCCAATGCAGGTGCTCTAGTCAGACTATCTTTAAGATTAAAGAACGCTTGCTCTGACTCTTCTGTGTGTACGACACATTCTGGTTCGAGGAAGAGACTAGCTCCTGCAATGGTAATGCCAGAATAGAAAAAACTGGGATCCAGGATCTACAATATCCCCACATCCTCAGGAAGGTACGAATTTGCTTCTGGCTCTGCGGCAGAGTCATGTGTTGTATGGCCTCAATTCTGTCGGTCGTCCAATGTCTTAGCCCCTGGGTGACACAATGTCCTAAGTATTTGACCTTAGTCTGACATGGCTGTAACTTGTCCTTTGCCACTTTGTGCCCTGTTTGCGAGAGATGGAGCAACAACAATTTAGTATCATGTAAACATGACATAAAAGAATCAGACCACAGCAACAAATCGTCCACATATTGAATTAGAACAGACCCATTGCTAGGCTGGAAAGTTTGTAAACAGTCATGTAAGGCTTGAGAGAAAATACTGGGGCTGTCAATGAACCCCTGGGGAAGTCTGGTCCATGTATATTGCACCCCCCGGTAGGAGAATGCAAAAAGATATTGGCAGTCAGGGTGAAGAGGGACTAAGAAGAAAGAACATAAATCAATGACAGTGAAATGACTAGCAGATGGTGGAATCTGCATGAGGATGACAGCTGGATTGGGCACTACGAGGAATTGGCTCTCAATAACTTTATTAATTCCCCGTAAGTCCTGGACTAATCTATAGCCCCCTCCCCCCATTCTTCTTCACAGGGAAAATGGGACTATTTGTTATGCTGGATGTACGAATTAAAATCCCTTGTTGCAACAGCCTCTCAATAACAGGATATACCCCTAGTTCCACCTCTGGTTTTAATGGATACTGTGGGATTTTTGGGGCTATCCAACCACTTTTTAGATTTACCATCACAGGAGCTACGTTTGCCATTAATCCAGTGTCCTGTCCATCTCTGGTCCATAGTGAACCCGGTATTTCCAGCAACATCCCCTTTACTTGAGATGGACTTTGTTCTATAACAGTAGAGTGCAACATCAACCTTTGAGGGGTGTCTAAAATATCCTGTACCTCATGCACGACCTTTTCTGGTATATCTAGGAACACAACATCTGGGGTACAGTATATGACACATCCCATTTTACATAACAAGTCTCTCACTAGCAAGTTAGTAGAAGCTGCTGCAGCTAAGAGAAACGAATGCTTAGTATGCAGGGGCCCGATAGTAACTTCTGTGGGTTTAGTTAAAGAATAATGTAACACTTTTCCCGTTACCCCCATAGCTGGAATAGTTTCATTGGTCACCTGTAGATTGAAAGGAGAGGTTATCACAGATCTGGCCGCCCCCTGTATCTACAAGAAAAGTGTGTTTCCTACCAGCTATGTCAACTTTCATTGTTGGTTCTTCTCTCAGACTCTCAGTTAACCTCACTGCCTGTAGACTACAGGTATGACCTGAACCCTAGCACTGGCTATCATTTTCCCGAGCAATATTTGTTGCTATAACATGTGTGGGTAGCTGTGTGTTCTCTTGCCTATGTATGTTTCTCCTTGGTTGGTATCTATGTGATTCCCCCCTCCCTTGGTGTTTCTTTTCTTGCTTCTGGACAGAATCTCCTTATGTGTCCTTCTTTATGACAGCGAAAACATACCATTACCTTATTACTTGGGTTGAATGTGTGGTATGTTTGTGGTTGTGTGCGCATTCCCTCTAAAGCCTGAATACTTACCGTCATCAACCTGTTACTCTTCTCTTCCCTCTTTCTAAAGATATTTTTGTCGTGTTCCACGGCAATCTCTCTGAGAGAATCGACCGTGCTGCCCCTCCAACCAGGAGTTGAGGTTTGTACCCTTGTCTTTAGATTTTCCTTTAAACCATCCATCAATACCATTACAGCTACTTCCCTATGATGTGGATTCTCCCTTATATCTGATATCCCAGTAAACTGAGCCATTGAGGCAAGAGCTCTAGTGAAATAGTCCGCTGCTGTTTCCCTATCTTTCTGCTTAATGGTGAAAATTTTACTCCAATTTACTACAACAGGAAAATAGATGGCTAAATGTTTGACAATTTGTTCTAAATTCTCTTGATTAATCTCATCTGTCAAGGTGTTGTCTTCCTCCAACAAACAATCTTTAATAAATTTTTATATGTTCGTATTGGGGGGAAGACATGCCCTCAACACCACATGCCAATCCTTATTGGTTGGTTCGTGTGCATTTCCTAAGTCTTTAACAAACTTCTAACACTTAGCCAACTCTTTTCTAGGATCTGTGAATTCAGTCATAATGGAACGTAATTCTGATCTAGTCCAAGGACAATGCATTGTAACATTTCTTAAAGGAACTACACCATCCATATCCGCTTTCCCATTGGGAACTGATATTGTGCAAACAGGATACGTACCCACTGGTTCACTATCTTCAGGATTAACTACTTCAGTACTTTGGATGTTATCTCTCCTAGTGGTCACACTACTCTCACCTATCTCAGACATTGCCCCCTTTCCATACTTACGCTGAACCTCTAGCATATTAACAGCATGGGCAATGGCTGAAATTACACTGGGTTCATCCTCTTCTTCAGAAACACTTGCTTTAAACTGACTTAAAACAGGATATAACTTAGCAATTTCCTTTTTTTAATTTTTAATAACGGCTGTACTTACTCCTCCTGCCACGTAGGGTGGCGGGGGCGCGTATGCGCTGAATTCTCCATACTTTTCAACGGCCATTTCCGCTGTGCGCGCGCTTTTCACCACGCCTACTTCCGCTGTGCACTCGCTGCTCTGCCATGTGTTGCCTTCCATTAGCCACAATTTTAAACAATCATTATGTTTATTTCTCACTTTTGTTGACTTAATCAATCACACTTTATCTTTTACATTATTCAATACCTCCGAATTAAAACTTCCTATTGTTGGGAAAGGCCTAACACAATCTTTGGTCATCTTGACCCACGTGTCGCAATACGCAGTTGCGTATGCACCATACTTCTTACACATGAGAAATCTCGCTGAACCCAGCAGACCTTCCTTAGGCAGCACAACATCAACCATCTCTAGCATTTGCTTCGCACCCATTGTGAACACAACCTATTTCTCAATGCTACACAAACAGGGCCTTTTTATCTGTTCTCCTTTCAAACAGAACCAACTAGAGATTTTTTTTATTTTATTTGTGCACGGTTTCACAGGCTACGCCCACACACACCTCCTAACCCAGAAATATCACTGTGGGCCACAGGGCTATTAGCTTCTTGATACCCTGGCTCCAACCACAAAATCTGTTGAGTATATTACTGAACTGGTAGCATCGGAGTTTACCCGCCTTACCAGAGTAATTCCTCCATCCGTTCAACCGAAGTCACAAGCACGGTTGCACAATAAACCATGCGGTCTGATCGCACCGCTTAGCGATACTAATTAGCGCTAAACTTTGCGACTATTATTGGGAAGAAAGTTTCAAAAACCTCTTTTAACAGACCTTTTGCTGCCAGTATACCTGCCGTGTATACTTAACCTCGGTTGTCCAGCCCGCCACGTCAGACGGCAACCGATATCCCTGTCTTTTCAACAGTAAAACAACTTTCACTTCAAAATCAACATACACCCTAGTTTTCTGCGTAGAAAATAACTTTCCCAATCAACAGTAATATATTTTCAGAGGTTTTTTTTTACCAAGTAATTATACTATGTAATTATAACAAACTATCAAACTGATTAACCACGTGGCAAATCTACCGGAAGTTCACATACGCAAAGCAGGAAGTACACATACGCTAAGCAATACAATATATTAAAACGCAATATGACAATCGAAAGGAACAGTTTTCTCTTTTGTCCCTAGATTCCAGTTAGCGCACCTTCAGATTATGCAAAACGGACATTCGGTTTCACAACACAGAGTAAAATTCAGGTTTTGAACACATTGCGTTCTTACCCGTATATGACGCGTCTCCACCCTTTGTTGGGGAACCGAAATCCGTATAGTCCGGCAACAAATCCTCCGCTGCGAGCCCCCAAATTGTTATGCATGTTTTGTCGCTATCCAATAACGATTGTCGAATCTCGATTTGTGTTTCCAACGCACAAATATTTATTCTCAAAAAGTAGCAGAATAATTCAAGCGAAATAATAGTAAGTACAACCGTTACTTATCGTAGGCGCTCTGGATCCAGTGAACAGTCATTCAGTCCTGAGGTCTGTGGACAAGATGTCTGTTCACTGTATGAAAAGCTCCTGCTTATATGCAAACAGAAATACAGTGAAACAATGCAGATGGTGTGGCTTGCTCCTATTGGTCCAGGTTTAAGGAAGGACCAGGGGGTTGTAGATCATAGGCTGGTTCAATCTAAGAAATACAAAGGTGGGGGTCATCTCTCCAGGGGATGAGCTCTGTTCTTCCCGCCAAAACTCCAATAACAACCAGTCCATTAGCATTTTACAGTCAGCATCATATTAAAGCTTTATTCCCTAATATCAATAACTAGAGTATGCAATGTGCGATCTCTTCGACGAATGCACCGGACAGCTGCTGATGTAAAGGGGATTAATATGGTACCAGACATGACACCTTTCCTTTAACCTGTATCATATGTATTACTAATATGCATATAACTTATAATATTACATATAAACACTACTATATTTTGACATAAATAACTGTGTGTTGCGACTACGATTAATGTGTACTATTTACAAATGTGTGTGTTTGTGCGAATGTATACAAAAGTGTAAAAACTGTTATCGCCACGTGTTGCGGCTGGATACGCCCTTCCACGCCGTAGCGTGCTCTACGCTAATGCTCCTGATTCATTTTATGTCTCATAGTATTGCCCCTAATTCCTTTTATGCCACATAGTATTGCCCTCAATTTAAATTATGCCACATCTAAGTGCCCCCAAAACATATTATGTCACATCTAAGTGCCGCAAAATCACATTATGCCACACATAAGTGCCCCCATATCACATTATGCCACATCTAAGTACCCCCAAATCACATTGTGCAACACATAAGTGCCCCAATACACAATATGCCCAACATAAGTGCCTCTAATATTACACCACATTAACCAGCTGTGTGTGTGACTCACCTCTCACACAATTTGTCAGCTCCGCAACGGGACCTAGGACGAACTGCTGCTCTGCGATCTTCTCTTGAGAGTGAAAGTGAAAGCGGCTTTGGCGTGCCAGAGACTGCCGACCCCTGAGTTAGGGCAAAGCTACATCTCCAATGATGCTTAGCACTTTGCTGCCTTGTAGAGCATTTTGGGCTATGAAGTTCTTTTGCCTTGATTTAAGTAACTGTTTTCTGTTTTGCATATGACCAGAGGCTGGAACCTCACGTTACAGAGGCTGCGGCCGGGGTAGGCAAGTTATCTGCCGCATGTGGTCTTAGGGTGTCTGTCATGTATCATTCATCTCTTACTGATATTATCTGCAGTGACGTTCTATCCTTGTGTTCTCTCCAGAGAGTTAGTCATGTCTATATACATATAAGTGTTACTAATTGGGCTCCTCTAATTAATTACAGGGATGGATGTCGTGGGAGGGCCCTCCTAGGATCACTGGGCCCTAGGCAAGTGCCTAGGTTGCCTAGCGGTAAATCCGGCCATGCACACACGTCAATCAGTCAGTTACATACACGTCAGTTACACACGTCAGTCAGTCTCACGCACGTCAGTCAGTTAGCTATATGCACATATATGTACAGTCAGTCATAAAGCTTACTAATATTAATAATAATAATTTCAGCACTTGGAAACTTTTGTGTACAGCAGCAGTGAAGTAATCAGGAATACATCTGCAATTTCCAAACAAACTCAGGGAAGGGTGATTGACAAATCTCCATATTTGCTGTATATGTGTGTGTAGATTTAAAAGTGATGAAAAGTTTAACCTTAATGAAAATGTGTTAAATTTGCAATATCAAGTGCATACTTTGTCTAACAAGAGACAGAAAATCATTAAAAGTGTGTATGAGCTGTCAATTACAGTTAAGGAAACTGTTGTTTTTCAAGCAAACATATTTTTCTGTGGAGAGACAGAAAAGATGCAATGTATCTGTTCAGTGGCTGCTTTATTCCCCTCTTTTGCAAAGGAAGCAAAGTTTTACAATTTGCGAAAGTGAAGATCAAGAAAAGATTTCATGGACTGGTTTGTGTGAAAAACTGTGTATGTTGGTTATTGTAGTGCCACACCTGTTTGATCAAGTAAGCTGTTTCAGAAAGTGAAAGTCTGGACAGGATTTTGGGAACAGGCCAGTGTTTACGTTGGTACATGTCTTGGGTAAAATCAACTACAATGTTGCCTAAAAAATCTGTAAAATAATAGTGTGAGATCTTTCTTACTTGGCACTATACCAACCTAGCTAAGTGTGTGTAATCATATAAACCTGAAATAAGACACAGACACAGATAATTTTTTGGGAAAATAAACAGTAGTTTATTTATTTAAATAATTTAACCTTCATGGTGGTGGTGAGAGCATAGCAGTCAGCTAACAACTAATCTTGAACCAATTAACCGTGGTGGACAAACGCTCAACCACTAACCAAGAATCTCATCTTTACCAATTGGCCAGCACTAATCTGGTGCCAGCATGACTGCTCCCCTCTAGACTCGACATCGCTGTGCCAAGAAAAGCACAGCCAGGGACCCTCAGCGCAGAAAAGAGTCAAGAGCCATGTTCCTTTAAAGACGCAGTGTCGAAGTCAGTAAATTGGATAAAGTCATTTCAATTAATATCGAGCAAACTTGGTTGTCTTTGTCTGAAAAAAATGCGTAGAGCACGCTACGGCGTGGAAGGGAGTACACAGCCGCAACACGTGGCAATAACAGTTTATACACATTTACACACATTCGCACAAATACGCAAATTTGTAAAATAATACGCATTAATTGTAGTTGCACCACATAGTTATTTATGTCGAAATATAGTAGTATTCATGTTTAATATTATAAGTTATATGCATGTTAGTAAAACATATGGTTCAGGTTAAAGGAAATGTGTCATGTCTGGTATCGTTTTAATCCCCTATTCATCAGCAGTTGTTTGGTTCCTTCGCCAAAGAGATCGCACATTACATACTCTAGTTATTGATGTTAGGGAATAAACCTTTTAAAGTGATACTGACTATAAAATGCTAATAGACTAGTTGAGACTGGATTCTTGGCGGGAAAGTCGGAGCACATCCCCTGGAGAGATGACCCCCACCTTTGGATATTTTGGTTTGAACTAGCCTATGATCTGCAACAACCTGGACCCTCCTGAAAGCAAGCCACGTCATCTGCATTGTTTCACTGTATTCTTGACTACATATAAGCAGGAGCTTTTCATCTAGTGAGCAGTCATCTTTGACCACAGACCTGAATGACTGTTCACTGGATCCAGAGCGCCTGCGATAAGTAACGACTGTACTTATTATTATTTCGCTTGAATTATTCTGCTACTTTTTGAGAATAAATATTTGTGCGTTGGAAACACAAATCGAGATTCGACAATCGTTATTGGATAGCGATGAAACGTGCAAGCAGCAGTGACGAGCGACCAATAGGGATAGTACCTTCGACTAGTCACTGACTGCACAGCTCTCCTACCCACTGCACCTCTTCTGTATAAACATGTTAAAACCACTTACTAAAACTATTCAGGGTGGGTGGGCAGTATCAGCAACGATCAGGAACAGAAAGACCCAGCATTGCTTGCTTCCTGAATTTATACAGAGTAAACAAATACTTCCAAGGGCATCTTATTGGCTGGCTCAATGTAAACACAGGAAAACTTAACCCCTTGAGTAAGTGCCTATTCAGAAAGCCAACACACAATTTTAAAAGCCCTCAGCTTACTTCTTCACTTATTAATCACATGGAGGAACTGATTATGCAGTTGGTGCAAGGCAGTGTCAATCAGGCACAAAATAATTGTAGTTTTCAGGAGGCATTATAAATAATGGCAGAGAACATACAAAGGACTAAAATGTCAGGCACCACCACATGGGAGGTGGTGCACAAATCTCTACAAAAGATGATAGGCACGGACAATATAGAAGCCTATTTGGTAATATTCGAGGGGATTGCCAAGAGAGGGGAGTTGCAAGCGGCTCATGAGGCAGAGGTGCTAACACCTTTTTTGATGGGTGAGCCCCAGAAAGCTTACTTTAACCTTGATAAACCAGACACTTTAAATTGCTTCAAAGTAAAGAAGGAGATTTTAGTCTATTTGGGAGTAATCAGCAGTGTACGGGCCCAAAGAGTGCACTACTGGACCTTTTCTACTGACCAGCCACAAATGTACCAATTGATTCACCTGATGTGTTAGTGGCTACAACCTGAGGAATCCTTGGCTGTGAAACTTTTGGAGAAAGTAGTCATACACAAGTATGTTCGCTCTCTACCACTTAGAATTCAATGCTGGGTAGGACAAATACATCTACAGGATGCAGAACTGTAGGTCACTCTGTGGAAACGTTTCAGGCTACAGAGGTCTTTCTTAGGTCCCCTGAATGACTGAATTCCAGGAGCAAATTGCCCATTAAGACTGTTCCATATTCTCGCTAGGGAAATAGTGTTTTAACTGGGACTGGTTCTGAGAAGAAACTGACTATTGAGGGAAAATCTCAAGGACTAATGAACCCTAAATTTGAGTCTTGTTTCAGGGACCAGAGATCCATACAGTGTGGAATTGTCAGGAACTGAGCCACATTGCAGCTAACTGTGCCCTCACTACTGAGCCAATGGACTATAGCACAGCCAGACCACTGTCCTTGTATGCCAATCCCTAATATAGAACTTCCCTTTGAAAGGATTGCCATGAACCTGGTTGGTCCCTTAGTAAAGTCTGCTAGAGGACGCCAGTACATTTTAATGGTAATGGTATATGCTACCCGCTATTTGGAAGAAATATGTCTACTAAAAATTTTGCCAAGGAGTTTTTCCATATGTTTACCCATGTGGGAAAAGATCATCACAGACCAAGCTACCACTACAGCCTTTATGTCTAAAATCATGAGGGCATTGTGTGAATTATTGAAAATCAAACACTTACTTACTTCTATCATCCCCAAACTGATGGTCTGGTTATAACTAAGGATGGGAAGGATTAGGATTGACTATTACCATACTCAATGTTTGAAAAATTCGGGAAGTGCCACAAGCTTACACAGCTTTTACCTCCTTTGAAATGTTGTATAGTTTGTGGCCACGGGGATTTCCTAGACATTGCTAAGAAGACTTGGGAGCAGGAAGTTACTACCTATCGAAGTATAATTGAACATATTACCGCTATGCAAGATGGAATTGCAGCGATAATGCCAATCATAAAAGAACATGTGCAACAAGCACAGAAAGCCCAAGAGGCCTGCTAAAAATAGGACTTTTAACCCGGTGCATAGAGTGTTGGTCCTGATACCCACTGTGGAAAGCAAATTTCTAGCTAAGTGGCAAGGGCTATTAATGGAAAAAGCTGGTGACGTAGACTCAGATAAAAAAAGGAATGGCATTTATGGGTAAATAGGAAACTGCCTTTGTGAATTGTTAATAAATACTAAATTATCATACTATTAGGCAGCCTATTTCGTACATATATTTACAATATGGCTTTCTCTAGCTATCTAAGGTCAATCCTCAAAATAATTGCATAATGTCTATTAAGATGTTATAACCAAATTAGAAATGTCCCATTAACCAGCATCACATAAAGTATGCCGATCGTTTCCTAAAAGATATATGAATGATAGGACTCCTATTACTTAAAACTGTGGCTTAATAATGTGCAAACTTATATACCAGTCTTACATTGGCACTCACAGGCCGCAAATAGATTTAGATATAAGATCAGGGTTCTTTAGGAAAGATGACTTCCCATGGACACAGCAGCCAAGAGCAGCACTGTAATTATGTGAAGCAAAGCCATACTTGTGTAGCGTAGAACCAGCACCTCCAAACTAAAATAAATTGCCAGAGGGCGAGTCGTTGTCACCTACCAGACTCACAGATATATCAGCCACAGGCAGCCCCATGATATGTGCAGCAAATTGTAATTCTGTACTATAAAACTGAAACAAAATGATTTACAGCACAAAGCAGGTCTAATTTACTGTGTGTTATATCCCTTAACACTTGCAGATCAAATCAGATAGATTTTCCTCGGATGTGTTAGTGTGCAAGAGATTTCCAGTCAATGGCGAAAACAAGTGTGTACAGGTCTTTACATAAAAATTTACATAATGAATTAGAATTGATTGAACCGATACCTGAAATTATAAGGTGACCAGTGCTCAGTGAGTCGTGAATCTACGAGAATCACAAAGGGACGAACGCTCTCTTGGCAGGAAGTCGTGTCTGGTTGCTTAGAAACACAGTAGGTATAATGCAGTCAGGCAGGTAACGTTCTCCTGGCATCCACCAAACCCCGACTCACCCATCTGACTGCCAGAGGAGCGTGATTCGTCACTCAACAGAACACATTTCCACTACTCCACAGTCCAGTGTCAGTGTGCTTTACACCATTCCATCCAACGCTTGGCATTGGTCTTGGTGATGTAGGGCTTGCATGCAGTTGCTCGGCCATGAAAACTCATTCCATTAAGCCTCTGCTGCACAGTTTTTCTGCTTACATTAATGCCACACCTCACAACGGGTCTGATTGAAACACCTCAATTCAATAATTAACAGGATGGAAACACAAAAACACACACCTCAGCTTGACAAGATTTTAGCCAGCACACTGCTAGAAAATGGATTGGACTCTGGTCTTTTTCAGTAGGATTTCAATTACCCCAAGAGTAGCAGTGATCTGTACATTAATCACTTACAAATCTGGGGCCTGATTCATTAAGGATCTTAACTTGAGAAACTTCTTATTTAGGTCTTGAGAAATGTGATTTTGCTAAGCTGACACCATCTTGTTGCCTTATAGCCATTTTGTTCTGTTATAGCTTAAATACAAATTAGATGCACCTGTTTTGTAGGAGTAATTCATTATTTGCAAGGCTATGCTTATAACCTTGGACATACCAGACAGGAGATAAGCAACCCCCCCCCCCACCTGTGGAGTTTTCCCGTTTGATAATGAGAGAATATACTAACATCTGTGTGAAGGGAACATGAGTGGTTAAATCCTTTTGGGGCGTAGTTTTCTGTAATACGTGATTTTTGCTATATAGATAGGGACTTGTAACTAATAAAGCAGAGTTTATTGTACACTGAAACCATGCAGTGTATTTAATTCTCTCCAGCTGATGAGCTCATAACTGATAAACTGACACTTACAGGTGAACAATCTGAGTTAGATTCGACAGCATTGGAGGTCCACACCGAGACTGCTGACCTGAGCCAAGAAATTACAGAACTGGTGGTCGCCCTGGACACAGGACTCTGACTATAACCCGGGTGAGTAGAGTTTTCTACTCGTCAGGCTCCTATGTTTAGAGCTTCCTCATGTCCGTCTAAGGTATCAGGCATGCAGATCTGTAAGTCTCAGAATTATACAGTTACTAACAATTTGTTTATTGTAATTGTATTGGTAATTAGATTTCTGAAAGATGAGTGAATTTTGAGTTCATGTGTGATACACCATCCCCAGAACTTTGTCAAGAAGTTTAGAAAGAGTTTTCAGACCTTCATCCCAGATACTGTCAGGCTATTCTGCACAGATACACAGTGTAAAGAGTCCACAAGGGGCATCCAGTGTATGGAGCCCAAAAGGGGAATCTAGTGTACAGAACCCACAGAACCGGACATTCACTGTTAGGAGTCCACAGAACGGGACGTCCACTATTGGGACAACCCACAGAAACTAGACCAGAGTCTCTGTTGGGACTCAAAAGTGCTGTCACTATAGGGGAATATAGACAGTAAGCAGATAGATGACAGCACCCCCCCCCCCCTCACAGAAATGATGCGCAGATTTCTAGGATGTGTGGGGAGTAGAAGGTCTGCAAGTAATTTATCAAGAAAGCGGGGCTAGCCAAAGAAGAAATTGATATGTGTTAATGAAGAAACAAGGGTGTTGCAAGTGGTAATGTGACAAGAACAAAGGGGTATTGAGCTCAAACGCCAAGAGATAGTTTGAGGTGGCAAAGGAAAGTTAAGAGATCTGGAAAGTCGCAAAATATGTAGATATGCTAAATGTATCATAAACTAAATGATATAATGACTAAAATAATGAATCAAGTAGGTTGTGTATTATAAAATGTATGTTTGATGTTGCGAAGCTTAAAGAGTGAAATTAATGTTCCCCTCCCTTATTCTGTGTAAAAGATTTCAGTGTGTTGAGATAAGAAGGACTCTGTATTTTGTTATGTGGCAATGTATGTAACATTGATAAAAAGGTTCTTCAAGTATGCTTCAATATTTCAAAAGAAAAAATATGTCCGGAGTGCTGATTGATAGTAACATGTTGAAGCTAATGTGTATTTAGTCTAATGCTGGGACTTGTAGTTCCACAGAAGTAGGCTGGAAGATATCAGTTAAGTTTTCTTTCTCTGTATGTGAGTTTTATCTCCGTCTTACTGCGTGTGAGGGAGATCCGTGTTTGTCTGTCTTGACCGTTTTACAAGAGACATGTTTCAAGGTTGAAAAAGCTGTACAGTTGTAAATGTAATGCTTTTGAAGAGATGCAAAAGAAGTTTTAAAATCTTTGGTCCGTCACAAGACTGTAAATAATGTACATTATCACTATTATTACTAGTGTCATAACAAAGCTGGCTGGGGTCCAACAAATTGTTTCTGTATTTGAACAAAGTAATTTTGTTTCTGAAGTTGAGAAAAATAGCTTTCTCTTTAATGAAGTTTAGAATTGTGGGAGTGAGCTTTGCATGCAGAGATATTACAAGCTGTTTTTATCTGTGTAAAATGGCGCTGATAAATGTTCTCAGAAATCAGGAGGGTTTGTTATGCCCATAAAGAAATGTTATGAAATAAAATGTCGTCTGTGAGCGAGAATTCTGCATATATATTTGTACTTTAAACATGGAAATCACAGAATCTGGAAATATGTGTGAATATTTGGTTTCCAAAGAAATGATGAGAAAGGAGTGGCTTTGAACACTCGTCCAGGTCTCATCACTTTGACATTCCCTGTTTGTGAGATTAGGGACTGCCCCTTTGAGGAAATCATGGCATGGAACGCATAGAGTCTTATTAGCAGCTGTTCAATGCCCAAAAATGTTTACTTGTTACTTGATAACGATGTAGACGCATGTTACAGTTACAGTTTTTTCTTCACAGGTCTCCAGCAAAAAAGACCCTTTAGGCAATCCAGATTGCATTGATCCAACTTCCAATGAATAGAAGTTTGCAATATGTTTTGGTCTACAGCCACAACAAACATAAGTATAAACTAATGAAGGATTTAAAGAACATAGATTCTGCTGAGTAATGATTACCTTGTTTTGGAAAGAGATATTAGAGTTTATGGCCTATTCGCATAGCAAATACATGAACTGGGTGGTTTTTCTGTAAGTCATTGAAGGTGAGAACATGTTTTTAAAGAGAAAAGGAGAAATGGACTAACATAGTTGAATATGAAATAGTGTTTAGGTTTATTTTTGTTTGTTTTTTAATCAAATTTTATTTTAGATTGTTTAAAAGAAAGTAATGCAATGTAATGTCAAATTATGGTAGATAACAAAGGTTTTTATTCTTTTATCCTCATAATAGTTTTGAGTCAATCAGTGTTGTCAAGACATTCACTGCCCTTATTTACTGTGCTATAATCATCATATACTGTAAATACCTCTTTGTATCATGGATATGGTAATGCATTGATGGGAATTCAATGTTTGTACAAAAATGAAAAAGCCTTAAGAGTTTAAGAGCTATTATCTGTGCTCCTGCAATAGCACTTCTGGATGATAGAAAGCCATTTATACTCTCCTCTGAGCAGAGCCAAATGTTTAACCACTTTTAAGTTGAAGTAACTTCAGTGCCAGCACTGACTTTGCCAGATCATGACAAGCCTTTCCCATTATTTTGTTATAAAGTAAGTGCACATGCACAAGGAGTACTGACACAGATACATGGTCGCAAGCTAAGGTCACTTGCATACTACTCTGCACAATTAGACCCAGTCATATGAGCAATGGCTGCAGCGGCCATAGTGTTGGGAAAAAGTACAGATATTGTGCTAGGGCACCCAATAACCCTAATGGTGCCACATGCGGTAACAGAAATTTTAAATCAAGCACAAACAAAACACTTCTCAGCAGTCAGACTAAGTAGCACTGCTAACTCCCTGTAACGTTACACTTAAGTGGTGCACAATGTTGAATCCTACTGCCTTATTACAGCAAGTTTCAAAAGATGGGAGAAGTACCTGTATATATCGGGGTTCCCCTAGGGATTTGGGGGAATTCCATCCCAGTTTGAACAGGAAGAAAAAAATGCAAACACAATTTTTTTCTGTATATGATTGTGTAGAACTAATGAGACAAGGATCTTTGGTTTTATCTGACATTAAAGATACACCGCTACCAAATGCAGACATCTCACGCTACCACATAGATGGTGTCTCTTATACAGGGTGTGCTGTAACCACACACACAGAAAGAGTGATTCAACAGAATCTACCGAGTCACATGTCAGCACAAGAAGCTGAATTAAAGGCCCTGACACTTGCATGCATATATGCAGGGCCGCCGAGAGGGGGGGGGGGGAGCGGGTACTAATTACCCGGGCCCGGGCATGCCAGGGGGCCCGGCCCGGGCTCTCACTGTTCAGGTTTTTGGGTTTTTTTGTTTTTTTTTTTGTTTTTGTTTTTTTAAACTTACTTTTTTTTCCTTTTGTTTTTTTGCGTGGGGGGGGGGAGCAGCGTTGTAAAAAAAAAAGTAAAAAAAAAAAATGGTACTTACAAAATAGCGGCGTCGGCGGCCCCTCCTCCTTCCTCTCTGCTTTGTTTACACTGACTGCCGGGCGTGGCGTCATCAAGTCACGCCCGGCAGTCAGTGAGGAGCAGGGCAGACAGGACCAAGACAGAAGAACGAAGACAGAAGACAGAAGACAGAAGAGAAGAAAACAGCTAATACTAATGTAAGTAAAAAAAAAAAAAAAGGCACAGTGTGAGGAACAACGGTGAGGGGAGAGAGAGGCACAGTAATAAGAAAAAGAGGGGTACAGAGAGGCACAGTATTAAGAAAAAGAGAGGTACAGAGAGGCACAGTATTGATAAAAAGAGGGGTACAGAGAGGCACAGTATTGAGAAAAAGAGGGGTACAGAGAGGCACAGTATTGAGAAAGAGGGGTACAGAGAGGCACAATATTGATAAAAAGAGGGGTACAGAGAGGCACAGTATTGAGAAAAAGAGGGGTACAGAGAGGCACACGTATTGAGAAAAAGAGGGGTACAGAGAGGCACAGTATTAAGAAAAAGAGGGGTACAGAGAGGCACACGTATTGAGAAAAAGAGGGGTACAGAGAGGCACAGTATTAAGAAAAAGAGGGGTACAGAGAGGCACACGTATTGAGAAAAAGAGGGGTACAGAGAGGCACAGTATTAAGAAAAAGAGGGGTACAGAGAGGCACAGTATTAAGAAAAAGAGGGTTACAGAGAGGCACAGTATTAAGAAAAAGGGGAGAGAGAGGCGCAGTATTAAGAAAAAGGGGAGAGAGAGCCACAGTATTAAGAAAAAGGGGGTAGAGAGAGGCGCAGCATTAAGAAAAAGGGGGTAGAGAGAGGCGCAGTATTAAGAAAAATGGGGTAGAGAGAGGCGCAGTATTAAGAAAAAGGGGGTAGAGAGAGGCGCAGTATTAAGAAAAAGAGGGGTACAGAGAGGCACAGCATGAGGAAAAAGGGGGAGAGAGAGGCACAGTATGAGGGAAAAAGGGGGGGCAGCAGAAAGGCACAGAGTGATGGAGAGGGGGAACAAGATGGCACAGTGATGGAGAGCAGGGGCAGCATGGCACAGTGATGGAGTGGGGGGGGCAGGATGGAACAGTGATGGAGTGGGGGGGGTAGGAGGGCACAGTGATGGAGAACAGGGGCAGCATGGCACAGTGATGAAAGAGTTTAAGATGGGGTGGTTTGGGGGCTACTGAATGTGGGGGACATTGAGGTCTCTATTAAATGTGCCTATGAATTATTTAATGGCAGTGATGGTTGCGGGAAATAGGTATATTTCTGAAATGTAAATACTATTAATTTATTGCTTGGGCTGTTTGTAGGGAGGGAAATAGTATTTACATTTAATAAATAAACCTATTATTTTAATATTGGGGTTGGAGGAAGGCCTAATTGTTAATCGTGGGTGCTATTGATTTAACGCTGGTGCTGGCTGTAATTTTCTAAAAGTACCCATTTTTTTTCCAAATAGGACCCCCAACATTCCAGGTTCCTGCCAAGCCGCAGCTAAGGAAACCTGCAGCCACAGTTGGTGAAAGTGAGAAGAACAGGTAGGACAGAGCAGGAGAGTGAGAAATATTGTGATTCTAGTGGGACAATCCCAATTTTTGGTAACACAGCAATGCAAGTTTTTTTTCTGTAAGAGGGTTTCCTGGGCACGCCAAGTGATTCATAGCCATGCCCCCAATTGTATGACCACGCCCACATGTGTGTGTGGTCGTACAATTGTGGTCGTGGCCATACAAATTTTTAGTGCCGCCCAAAAAAATTTTGGTGTTTTTTTTTTTTTTTTTTTTAGCCGCACCAAAATATGTTGGTGCCGCAAATGTTTGCAAAAATTTTTTCATTCTCAGCTTTAAGGGGGGCCCCATGAAGTTGTTGTACCGGGGCCCTGAATTCCTCTTGGCAGCCCTGCATATATGCAAAAGGACAAAGAGTAAACATTTACATTGATTCAAGTTATGCGTTTTTAATAGCGCATGATTATGGCCAGTATAGCACACGAGAAAGTGCATCTGGGGAAAGATGCTATGGTTGTACTCACTAGCAGGCTATGGATAGTAGCAGGGTTTGTCCAAGCAGCACAGGTGTTAGTAGCAGGATGCTTAATCTGTGCATAGAATAACCCGGGTAAGTCTGTCCTATGGAAAAGCACACCCCAGACATAGTATCACTATAAGAGGATACAGATAGACTTTATATAACTTCCCAAATGCTCGGGCTTTAAGAATGTGCTAGTCTGAGTCGACTTCTTTAGTCACTGGCTGAAGACGTGGCTGTATATGAAAGCAAATACTAAAGCAGTAGCCAAGAAACTTACGAGTGAGGTAATCTGCTGATATGGGGTACCAGAGGTCATGGTAAGTGACAGAGGGACACACTTTACGGGGCAAGAATTCCAGGAACTGTTCAAAGACATGGGAATCATATCTGCCCGTCACACCCCTCACAGACCCCAAAGTTTGGGATGTGTGGAACGCTTTAATGGTACTCTGCAATTGAAAATGCAGAATATAATGGCTTAAAACAGCTCTGCCATGGATCTCAGTAAGAAACACTCCTAGGTAAGACACAGGTTTAGCACCAAATCAGATTCTGTTTGGCACAGCACACAGAACAGGCTGTTACTTTCCATAGCAACTACAGCATGTACATGGTGATTTGTTGAACTATTTTGCTTTATTATAGAAACAACTAACTGAAATACATGGTCAAGTGATTTCTTCCATTCCAGACCCTAATTTTGATGCAGGTATCCATAAACTGCAACCAGGGGACTGGGTGGTCATGAAAAAGCACGTCAGGAAGAGTCTTGAACCCAGATATGAGATTCCTTTCCAGGTATTAATGACGACTCCCATGGTAGTGGAAGTACAGGGAAATGACACCTGAATACATGCATCCCACTGCAAGATCTTCAGACAAGAGGAGTCTGAGTAAAATGTATTTTACAAGTTTTTTTAAAGGTCCAAGGGAGACCAGAGAGTGGTGTTCATTGATATTTGGCAGATGAATATTGATTGCACATTATGTTCCTTTGCTGTAGGCTGTAGATCTTTACTAGTCTAGAAAGGAAAGCTGGGTCTGGAAGAACCAGACTCATGCCAATAGTAATGTAGAGATCATTATACATAATGAGAAAAATTCTAATATGAAAGTTTAAACCAACCAAATAAGAAAAGAGCAACCCATGACTGTAGGGGTATACACCCAATACAGAAATGTATTTGTGAGTATTGTGGCTCAACACATTATTACATTTACACAAGACAATAGGTTAATATTGGACTACCTGACATTTTAGTCTGGAGATTACTGCCTGACCCTAAATATATAGATTGAAGCCCAGGGGTGCGCCTTTTTAACTAGTGACACAGATGATCCAGAGAAAATGTTTGATGAACACTTACAAAAAATTAAGACATGAAATATACATTTTTAAATGAGCACACTGGAGATGCTTATCTAGAAGGATGGTTTTCATGGCTGTAACGATTGGTTCAAGGGTATAGCAGGATGGTTATCAGGTTTTATACATGTTGTACTTCAAGGACTGTTACTAATCCTTATTATAATATATCTACTAATAAAATTGATGATGTGGCTTTTTATCAAGTGTAATAAAGCTAAGTGTTTCTCTTCCAGAAAAATTAAAGTTACCACATCTGTCTTAACCGCTGTACTGTACACCCCATCTAATGAGTGTGAACCTTGTGGAACTCTCAGTACTACTGCCAGTTGTGATCAGTGCAGAAACCAAGGGCCTTTTCATTGGAATCCACATGCTCGTTACTGAAGTTTTTCCTTATGAAGATATACAGCACAATGGACAATAAATAAGTGAAATAAGTGACATATAGCACTTGCCGAGCGCACTGTGTATTTTCTCCCTCCCTTTCCTTTTTTCCTTCCCTAAAAAAATCCATAGTTAAAAGATATAAAGGAAGCACAAGAGGCCCCAGAGTCTCTCATGTTCACTGATACATGTGAAGATCTGACATCAGGATATGCAGCGGGTGCAAGACGGTTGTCGACTCATTGACCATCTATCAGCTAGAAGAGGGATCATGGACTTGTTATTGATGGGGGATGGGTTGCTCTATGTATCCAGTTTTAGGCAATCCTATTCATATGTTCTGTTAGAAGGGTGAATGCGTATAAGTACCCATTAAAAGCGAAAGCAAGAATGTGATCACTGATAGGTAGTGTTAGGGCAAATAATGAATAAAAAGATGGGAAATGAGAAATGTGATTTTGCTAAGCTGACACTATCTTGTTGCCTTATAGCCATTTTATTCTGTTATAGCTTAAATACAAATTAGATGCACCTGTTTTGTAGGAGTAATTCATTATTTGCAAGGCTATGCTTATAACCTTGGACATACCAGACAGGAGATAAGCAACCCGCCCCCCTGTGGAGTTTTTCTGTCTGATAATGAGAGAATATACTAACATCTGTGTGAAGGGAACATGAGTGGTTAAATCCTTTTGGGGGGTAGTTTTCTGTAATACGTGATTTTTGCTATATAGATAGGGACTTGTAACTAATAAAGCAGAGTTTATTGTACACTGAAACCATGCAGTGTATTTAATTCTCTCCAGCTGATGAGCTCATAACTGATAAACTGACACTTACAGGTGAACAATCTGATTTAGATTCGACAGTCTCCTGGACAAAACCATGTTACAATGCAAGTGGTGCAAATTAGTATTCTGTTTTGCACATAAGTTAAATACTGACTGTTTTTACATGTAGCACCCAAATATCAACTTTAAATCTCAGTGTCCAAATAAACTAACAAGTATTTGTCTGCTACAGGCAAAAACAGTCCGTATGTAACTTATGTGTAAAACAGAATACTAATTTGCACCACTTGCATTGTAACATGGTTTTGTCCAAGAGACTTAAATAAGATACTTCATAATTTAAGATCCTTAATGATTCAGGCCCCTAGTGCCTCAAAAAGTCTGTTGTTTGAAATCTTATATTGTTCACATAAAATTATATTGTTTCCTTTTTGATCGATTACTGCCTGTAACTACAAGTTCAGATGTGGATCCACTATACCAGTATTGATTGGAACTGGCAAAACCAGGGACACCAGCAAGAGAGTGATGCACTTCACTGAGGGAAAACCACAGTCTTGCCAGGTGACTACTTAAAGAAAGAAGAATAGCATACATAGGCTGAGGTCAGGACTGCAGCTCTGGTGCAAAATCAGAATCCAATGAAAGGTTAGGGAAAACAGCACAAGTACAAAATGTAATAACAGGTTAGAAGGTTTGGGTCACTAAGAAATGTTGCCAAATATGTTAGATGCTAAAAGGTATTTGTGAGGAAATTGAGATTTACTTAAGGTACACATAATTTCCAATACATATGTTGTAAAAAGCATAAAAAAGTGCACAGAAGCTACCTGCCTTTTTTTTTTTTAACAAAACATTCAAATGGGAAGATTGTTACCTTCCAGGGATACATACACTTTTTCATTAACTTGTCTGACACCTTTTATGCATTCTTTTAGTGACAAAAGAGTGTTTCAATTTTTTTAAGGATCCGATTACACACAGAGCACTGTTCCCATTTTGGAAAAATCAACTGTAGGTGGACCTGTCATCATGTCCTATGACTTTATAGGATTTTTGCTTTTCTAAAAGCTTGAGGATCCTCCGCGAGATAGCATCTGAAACAACTAAAATAGCACTCTGGTTAAAGATCGACTTTTGAATTTCATCGTTTTAAAAAAATTAAAAAATTTTTTTTAAACCTAAAACCTATGCGTCCAAAACGGTTTATTTCTTTTTAGCCAACCCTCTGTCTGAAAGACAGAGTCAGAGAGAGGAAATCTGTCTTATGTGATACCTTTAATGACGGGTGTAACGCAGTTAGACAGAGGCTTGGAACGCATGTTATCACAGACGGCACTACGCATGCGGTTTATGGCTTTAAGAGGAAGTGTATCCGTGACTTTGCGTGGTATTATTTCCCAGAATACACTGCGCAGCGACAAGGTCAGCTGCATCACGAAGATGGCCGGCCAGTTGTTTCGGGCAGGGTTCAGAAACGTCTTGTTTATGCAGATGCGCCGTTCGTCTGATCAGGTAACTGTGGATACGGGGTTATGTTCCTGTGAATAAAAAATATACTGTAGAAGCAGCTGGTGGGCCATAAATTATTTTGTCATGCTGGGGCAAGGTGTGTGGACAGGCCTGGTCACCTGTATATCGTTCTGGGCAGGTGCACTATATAGATACATGCATAAAATAGTGTTCAGCATGCATGTATAATCATCATCATCATCATTGTTAATTTAAAAATGTTTTTTTTTTTTTTTTTTGTTTTGTTTTTATACCTGTGAGGTTTATTGCCATACGTATAAAAAAAAACCCCCACAAATGTAAAAATTGTTTTAACACATGTGTGATCAGACTTGAATCCATAAACATATTAACACTTTTAATTCTCCCCACCTCTCCCTGCATCAATGCTTGAAGTCCATACAGAACCTTTCTGTGAAATGGCCAATCAGAGTAACTTGCCACTTTGATCCATTCTTGAACTTCATTGTATTGGCCATGGGCATGCTGACACTTGTAGTTCTACAAGCACCAGAATGCCTAAGCAGTTAAAGGCTGATATGTTTTGTTGGGATGTGTTCCATGCATGTAAATCATTTATGATCTATCTTTTACACATTGTCCCTAAAGCCCATACAATGTAAAATACAAAGACCTCTACTTGAAGTGGTTGGTAGAAAACACCTTCCAGGGCTTGCCTTTGTACAAAGAACACTATAACGCAGGCTGCTATTAACAGCAAGGGTCCAGTAAATGTATTCCATTTTTTTTTATTTTATTTTATGGGCATTAAAAGTAAATATTAAACCTTGTACTCTGTCCTTTCTTCCAACAGATTGTTTTAAATCTGTCCTCAAAGATTACCTGAAGCGCAATGAGCTATTTATTCAATTAGAACTGCAGTATTGGTTAACGTAAGCCAATGTTGCAGGTGACCCTGAAACTGTTGCAAAGCAAATGCTTGTTGGCAAATGTGTGTACAGGTCTATGTGCTTAAATTGTTTTGTATTTAACAATGTGCTTGACTGACTTTTGCACCTATATGCACATCAAATTGAATATCTGGATTTTATATTTTTTTCTAGCACACAATAATGGCTGTTTTGCTAAACAGTTTGCAACAGTAATATTTTACTTTTGTTTCTTATTGCAAGACTTTTTGCAACATTACATGAACAAATCCTGGTTGTCTGTAGAAGGCATTTAGTTATTTGACCTGATATCCTACATTTCTGAGACTGGTTGTGGAGTTCTTATGCATAAGTAATTACTCTTCAATAATTCATGGTATAGGGAAGTTACATGGGAGGGGTAACCCATTTTATGTCCCATTCTGCGTGTAAGTCATAATGTCTTTCTTTGCTCTTCAATCATTCTACAGTTAGGAGAATTGGGCAAAGGTGCTGGGAAAGGTGGTGGTGGTGGAGGTTCTATCAGAGAAGCTGGAGGAGCTTTTGGCAAACGTCAGGCTGCTGAGGAAGAGAGATATTTCAGGTAAGTTTGTGTAATCACAAACGTAGTCAACCTTTGACATAATGACAAAGTGCCAGAACAGTTGAAACCTGGTTTTTATGTTACTAGCATATACATTTATTATATTTTGTAGACCGCTCACAATTTAATTATGAATGGTGGTTGCATTTTAATGTATGTGTATATAGATATGTATTTTTACCCAATAATTCCCTTATCTGCAGTCAAAAGCCTACTGTCGGTCATATTAACGTTTGATAGCTTCGGCAGGGCTGTAAAAAATTTTATTTTTTTTTAACCATCTCAGACTCCTAAATTTGCTTATACTACAAAAAATAGGTCTAGCATATATATGACTAATTGGTAACTGACATAGAAGTGCCTGCTGTGCTGTCAATCCATCTGTCTGCTTGAAAAACACATTGTACTTTGAGTATCCATTTTGTATAGAATTGATGATTTCTGTGCTGTGCCGAGTTGTCACTGTGACACATGGGTGAATGCT